>NC_057801.1:387792797-388092797 GCF_018294505.1 Triticum aestivum
GCGCCCCCTCCCTTGCTCCTTTCCCCTCCTTTCCACTAAGGTCCATTAAGGCCCATATACCTCCCGGGGGGTTCGGATAACCTCCCGGAGCTCCGGTATTGTCCCAATCTCACCCGGAACCTTCCCGGTGTCCAAATATAGTCGTCCAATATATCGATCTTCATGTCTCGGCCATTTCGAGACTCCTCGTCATGTCCGTGATCACATCCGGGACTCCGAACAACCTTCGGTACATCAAAACACATAAACTCATAATATAATTGTCATCTAACTTTAAGCGTGCGGACCCTACGGGTTCGAGAACTATGTAGACATGACCGAGACACGTCTCCGATCAATAAACAATAGCGGAACCTGGATGCTCATATTGGCTCCTACATATTCTACAAAGATCTTTATCGGTCAAACCGCATAACAACATGCGTTGTTCCCTTTGTCATCGGTATGTTACTTGCCCGAGATTCGATCGTCAGTATCTCAATACCTAGTTCAATCTTGTTATCGGCAAGTCTCTTTACTCGTTACGTAATGCATCATCCTATAACTAACTCATTAGCTACATTTCTTGCAAGGCTTATAGTGATGTGCATTACCGAGAGGGCCCAGAGATACCTCTCCGACAATCGGAGTGACAAATCCTAATCTCGAAATATGTCAACTCAACAAGTACCTTCGGAGACACCTGTAGAGCACCTTTATAATCACCCAGTTACGTTGTGACATTTGGTAGCACACAAAGTGTTCCTCCGGTAAGCGGGAGTTACATAATCTCATAGTCATAGGAACGTGTATAAGTCATGAAGAAAGCAATAGCAACATAATAAACGATCAAGTGCTAAGCTAACGGAATGGGTCAAGTCAATCACATCATTTTCCTAATGATGTGATCCCGTTAATCAAATGAAAACTCATGTCTATGGTTAGGAAACTTAACCATCTTTGATTCACGAGCTAGTCAAGTAGAGGCATACTAGTGACACTATGTTTGTCTATGTATTCACACATGTATTATGTTTCCGGGTAATACAACTCTAGCATGAATAACAAACATTTATCATGATATAAGGAAATAAATAATAACTTTATTATTGCCTCTAGGGCATATTTCCTTCAGTCTCCCACTTGCACTAGACTCAATAATCTAGATTACAAAGTAATGATTCTAACACCCATGGAGCCTTGGTGCTGATCATGTTTTGCTTTTGGAAGACGCTTAGTCAACGGGTCTGCAACATTCAGATCCGTATGTATCTTGCAAATCTCTATGTCTCCCACCTGGACTTGGTCCCGGATGGAATTGAAGCGTCTCTTGATGTTCTTGGTTCTCTTGTGAAATCTGGATTCCTTTGCTAAGGCAATTGCACCAGTATTGTCACAAAAGATTTTCATTGGACCCGATGCACTAGGTATGACACCTAGATCGGATATGAACTCCTTCATCCAGACTCCTTCATTTGCTGCTTCCGAAGCAGCTATGTACTCCGCTTCACATGTAGATCCCGCTATGACGCTTTGTTTAGAACTGCACCAACTGACAGCTCCACCGTTCAATATAAACACGTATCTGGTTTGCGATTTAGAATCGTCCGGATTAGTGTCAAGGCTTGCATCGACGTAACCATTTACGACTAGCTCTTTGTCACCTCCATAAACGAGAAACATATCCTTAGTCCTTTTCATGTATTTCAGGATGTTCTTGACCGTTGTCCAGTGATCCACTCCTGGATTACTTTGGTACCTCCCTGCTAAACTAATAGCAAGGCACACACCAGGTCTGGTACACAACATTGCATACATGATAGAGCCTATGGCTGAAGCATAGGGAACTTCTTTCATTTTCTCTCTATCTTCTGAAGTGGTCGGGCATTGAGTCTGACTCAATTTCACACCTTGTATTACATGCAAGAACCCTTTCTTTGCTTGAACCATTTTGAACTTTTTCAAAACTTTATCAAGGTATGTACTTTGTGAAAGTCCAATTAAGCGTCTTGATCTATCTCTAAAGATCTTGATGCCCAATATGTAAGCAGCTTCACCAAGGTGTTTCATTGAAAAACTTTTATTCAAGTATCCTTTTATGCTATCCAGAAATTCTATATCATTTCCAATCAATAATATGTCGTCCACATATAATATTAGAAATGCTACAGAGCTCCCACTCACTTTCTTGTAAATACAGGCTTCTCCAAAAGTCTGTATGAAACCATATGCTTTGATCACACTATCAAAGCGTTTATTCCAACTCCGAGAGGCTTGCACCAGCCCATAAATGGATCGCTGGAGCTTGCACACTTTGTTAGCATCCTTTGGATCGACAAAACCTTCTGGTTGCATCATATACAACTCTTCTTCCAGAAATCCATTCAGGAATGCAGTTTTTACATCCATTTGCCAAATTTCATAATCATAAAATGCAGCAATTGCTAACATGATTCGGATGGACTTAAGCATCGCTATGGGTGAGAAAGTCTCATCGTAGTCAACCCCTTGAACTTGTCGAAAACCTTTTGCAACAGGTCGATCTTTGTAGATAGTAACATTACCAGTAGCGTCAGTCTTCTTCTTAAAGATCCATTTATTCTCGATGGCTTGCCGATCATCGGGCAAGTCAACCAAAGTCCACACTTTGTTCTCATACATGGATCCCATCTCAGATTTCATGGCCTCAAGCTATTTTGCGGAATTTGGGCTCATCATCACTTCCTCATAGTTCGTAGGTTCACCATGGTCAAGTAACATGACCTCCAGAACAGGATTACCGTACCACTCTGGTGCGGATCTTACTCTGGTTGACCTATGAGGTTCTGTATTAACTTGATCTGAAGTTTCATGATCAACATCATTAGCTTCCTCACTTATTGGTGTAGTCGTCACATGAACTGGTTTTTGTGATGAACTATTTTCCAATAAAGGAGCAGGTACAATTATCTCATCAATTTCTACTTTCCTCCCACTCACTTCTTTCGAGAGAAACTCCTTCTCTAGAAAGGATCTATTTTTGGCAACAAAATGTCTTGCCTTCGGATCTGTGATAGAAGGTGTACCCAACAGTTTCCTTTGGGTATCCTATGAAGACACATTTCTCCGATTTGGGTTCGAGCTTATCGGGTTGAAGCTTTTTCACATAAGCATCGCAACCCCAAACTTTAAGAAACGACAACTTTGGTTTCTTGCCAAACCACAGTTCATAAGGCGTCATCTCAACGCATTTTGATGGTGCCCTATTTAACGTGAATGCGGCTGTCTCTAAAGCATAACCCCGAAACGATAGCGGTAAATCAGTAAGAGACATCATAGATTGCACCATATCTAGTAAAGTACGATTACGACGTTCGGACACACCATTACGCTGTGGTGTTCCGGGTGGCGTGAGATGCGAAACTATTCTGCGTTGCTTCAAATGTAAAGCAAACTCGTAACTCAAATATTCTCCTCCACGATCAGATCGTAGAAACTTTATTTTCTTGTTATGATGATTTTCAACTTCACTCTGAAATTCTTTGAACTTTTCAAATGTTTCAGACTTATGTTTCAGTAAGTAGATATACCCATATCTGCTCAAATCATCTGTGAAGGTGAGAAAATAACGATACCCGCTGTGAGCCTCAATATTCATTGGACCACATACATCAGTATGTATGATTTCCAATAAATCAGTTGCTCGCTCCATAGTTCCGGAGAACGGCGTTTTAGTCATCTTGCCCATGAGGCATGGTTCGCAAGTACCAAGTGATTCATAATCAAGTGATTCCAAAAGTCTATCAGTATGGAGTTTCTTCATGCGTTTTACACCAATATGACCTAAACGGCAGTGCCACAAATAAGTTTCACTATCATTATCAACTCTGCATCTTTTGTCTTCAACATTATGAATATGTTTATCACTACTATCGAGATTCATCAAAAATAGACCACTCTTTAAGGGTGCATGACCATAAAACATATTACTCATATAAATAGAACAACCATTATTCTCATATTTAAATGAATAACCGTCTCGCATCAAACAAGATCCAGATATAATGTTCATGCTCAACGCTGGCATCAAATAACAATTATTTAGGTCTAAAACTAATCCCGAAGGTAGATGTGGAGGTAGCATGCCGACGGCGATCACATCGACTTTGGAACCATTTCCCACGCGCATCGTCACCTCGTCCTTAGCCAGTGTCCACGTAATCCTTAGTCCCTGTTTCAAGTTGCAAATATTAGCAACATAATCAATATCAAATACCCATGTGCTACTGCGACATCAATAACATGTATATCACATATACCTTTGTTCACCTTGCCGTCCTTCTTATCCGCCAAATACTTGGGGCAGTTCCGCTTCGAGTGACCAGTCTGCTTGCAGTAGAAGCACTTAGTCTCAGGCTTAGATCCAGACTTGGGTTTCTTCTCTTGAGCAGCAACTTGTTTGCTGTTCTTCCTGAAGTTCCCCTTCTTTTTCCCTTTGACCTTTTTCTTGAAACTGGTGGTCTTATTGACCATCAGCACTTGATGCTCCTTCTTGATTTCTACCTCCGCAGCCTTTAATATCGCGAAGAGCTCTGGAATTGTCTTATCCATCCCTTGCATATTATAGTTCATCATGAAGCTCTTGCAGCTTGGTGGCAGTGATTGAAGAATTCTATCAATGACGCTATCATCCGGAAGATTAACTCCCAGTTGAATCAAGTGATTGTTATACCCAGACATTCTGAGTATATGCTCACTGAGAGAACTATTCTCCTCCATCTTGCAGCTGTAGAACTTATTGGAGACTTCATATCTCTCAATCCGGGCATTTGCTTGGAATATTAACTTCAACCCCTGGAACATCTCATATGCTCCATGACGTTCAAAACATCGTTGAAGTCCCGGTTGTAAGCCGTAAAGCATGGCACACTGAACTATCAAGTAGTCATCAGCTTTGCTTTGCCAGACATTCATAACATCTGGTGTTGCTCCTGCAGCAGGTTTGGCACCTAGCGGTGCTTCCAGGACGTAATTCTTCTATGCAGCAATGAGGATAATCCTGAAGTTATGGACCCAGTCCGTGTAATTGCTACCATCATCTTTCAACTATGCTTTCTCAAGGAACACATTAAAATTCAACGGAACAACATCACGAGCCATCTATCTACAACAAACATAGACAAGCAAAATACTATCAGGTACTAAGTTCATGATAAATTTAAGTTCAATTAATCATATTACTTAAGAACTCCCACTTAGATAGACATCCCTCTAATCATCTAAGTGATCACGTGATCCAAATCAACTAAACCATAACCGATCTTCACATGAAATGGAGTAGTTTTCAATGGTGAACATCACTATGCTGATCATATCTACTATATGATTCACGCTCGACCTTTCGGTCTCAGTGTTCCGAGGCCATATCTGCATATGCTAGGCTCATCAAGTTTAACCTGAGTATTCTGTGTGTGCAAAACTGGCTTGCACCCGTTGTAGATGGACGTAGAGCTTATCATACCCGATCATCACGTGGTGTCTGGGCACGATGAACTTTGGCAACGGTGCATACTCAGGGAGAACACTTTTATCTTGAAATTTAGTGAGAGATCATCTTATAATGCTACCGTCAATCAAAGCAAGATAAGATGCATAAAAGATAAACATCACATGCAATCAATATAAGTGATATGATATGGCCATCATCATCTTGTTCTTGTGATCTCCATCTCCGAAGCACCGTCATGATCACCATCGTCACCGGCGTGACACCTTGATCTCCATCGTAGCATCATTGAAGTCTCGCCAACTATTGCTTCTACGACTACCGCTTAGTGATAAAGTAAAGCAATTACAGGGCGATTGCATTGCATACAATAAAGTGACAACCATATGGCTCCTGCCAGTTGCCGATAACTTGGCTACAAAACATGATCATCTCATTCAATAAAATATAGCATCGCGTCTTGACCATATCACATCACAACACGCCCTGCAAAAACAAGTTAGACGTCCTCTACTTTGTTGTTGCAAGTTTTACGTGGCTGCTACGGGCTGAGCAAGAACCGTTCTTACCTACGCATCAAAACCACAACGATAGTTCGTCAAGTTAATGATGTTTTAACCTTCTCAAGGACCAAGCGTAGCCACACTCGGTTCAACTAAAGTTGGAGAAACTGACACCCGCCAGCCACCTATGTGCAAAGCATGTCGGTAGAACCAGTCTCGCGTAAGCGTACGCGTAATGTCGGTCTGGGCCGCTTCATCCAACGATACCGCCGAACCAAAGTATGACATGCCGGTAAGCAGTATGACTTGTATCGCCCACAACTCACTTGTGTTCTACTCGTGCATATAACATCTACGCATAAAACCTAGCTCGGATGCCACTGTTGGGGAACATAGTAATTTCAAAAAAATTCCTACGAACACGCAAGATCATGGTGATGCATAGCAACAAGAGGGAAGAGTGTGTCCACGTACCCTCGTAGACCGAAAGCGGAAGCGTTAGCACAACGCGGTTGATGTAGTCGTACGTCTTCACGGCCCGACCGATCAAGCACCGAAAGCACGACACCTCCGAGTTCTTGCACACGTTCAGCTCGATGACGTCCCTCGAACTCCGATCAAGCTGAGTGTCAAGGGACAGTTTCGTCAGCATGACGGCGTGGTGATGATGATGATGTTCTACCGTCACAGGGCTTCGCCTAAGCACCGCTACAATATTATCGAGGAGGACTATGGTGGAGGGGGGCACCGCACACGGCTAAGAGATCAATGATCAATTGTTGTGTCTATGGGGTGCCCCCCTCCCCCGTATATAAAGGAGTGGAGGAGGGGGTCGGCCAAGGGGAGGAGGCGCGCCCAAGGGGGGAGTCCTACTCCCACCGGGAGTAGGACTCCTCCCTTTCCTATTTGGAGAGGGAGAGGGAAGGAAGAGGAAGGAGGGAGGAAGGAAAGGGGGGCCGGCCCCCTCCCAATTCGGATTGGGCTTGGGGGGGCGCCCCCTCCCTTGCTCCTTTCCACTAAGGCCCATTAAGGCCCATATACCTCCCGGGGGGTTCTGATAACCTCCCGGAGCTCCGGTATTGTCCCAATCTCACCCGAAACCTTTCTGGTGTCCAAATATAGTCGTCCAATATATCGATCTTCATGTCTCGACCATTTCGAGACTCCTCGTCATGTTCGTGATCACATCCGGGACTCCGAAGAACCTTTGGTACATCAAAACACATAAACTCATAATATAACTGTCATCTAACTTTAAGTGTGCAGACCCTACGGGTTCGAGAACTATGTAGACATGACCGAGACACGTCTCCGGTCAATAACCAATAGCGGAACCTGGATGCTCATATTGGCTCCTACATATTCTACGAAGATCTTTATCGGTCAAACCGCATTACAACATACGTTGTTCCCTTTGTCATCGGTATGTTACTTGCCCGAGATTCGATCGTCGGTATCTCAATACCTAGTTCAATCTCATTACCGGCAAGTCTCTTTACTCGTTACGTAATGCATCATCCAACTAACTCATTAGCTACATTGCTTGCAAGGCTTATAGTGATGTGCATTACCGAGAGGGCCCAGAGACACCTCTCCGACAATCGGAGTGACAAATCCTAATCTCGAAATATGTCAACTCAAGAAGTACCTTTGGAGACACCTGTAGAGCACCTTTATAATCACCCAGTTACGTTGTGACGTTTGGTAGCACACAAAGTGTTCCTCCGGTAAGCGGGAGTTACATAATCTCATAGTCATTGGAACATGTATAAGTCATGAAGAAAGCAATAGCAACATACTAAATGATCAAGTGCTAAGCTAACGAAATGGGTCAAGTCAATCACATCATTCTCCTAATGATGTGATCCCGTTAATCAAATGACAACTCATGTTATGGTTAGGAAACTTAACCATCTTTGATTCACGAGCTAGTCAAGTAGAGGCATACTAGTGACAATATGTTTGTCTATGTATTCACACGTGTATTATGTTTCCGGGTAATACAATTCTAGCATGAATAATAAACATTTATCATGATATGAGAATATAAATAATAACTTTATTATTGCCTCTAGGGCATATTTTCTTCAATACTTGGCCTTTTCCTTCTCTTTAGCTTGTTTATCCTTGGAGCCTTGGCTAGAGGAGCCCCTCAAAAATCTCCTTATCATTTTCTGAAAATTTCTGAAATTTTTAGTAACTTCAAAATGAAAGTGAATCAAACTAAACAAGATTGGTAGAAACTACTCCCACAAGTGCCTAGAGCCTATATCATGCATTAGAATTACTTAGGACCTCATAAATTTGACATGCAAGCTCAAGAATAGGGTCACCTATTCAGCCAAAATTTGCAATGAATAAAGCACTAGAACAAAAACTAATTGGACCAATGGAGGAGTCGCATACCAAGCAACAATCTCCCAAAGCAGTTTTGTGAATGGAGCTTTGAGCAAGGAGATCGAAAATCGCAGCAAAATGAGCTAGAACTCGTGCTTGAGCTGGATGGGGATTTTTTTGGGAGGAAGATGGAGTGTGTGGGTGCAGGAATAAGTGGAGGGGGGCCACCGTGGGCCCATGAGACAGGGGGCGCACCCTACACCCTCGTGGACAGGTGCTTGCCCCCTGCAGTCTTCTTAGTGCCTAAAATCCTCAAATATTCCATAAAAAATCATACTAAATTTGCAAGGCATTTGGAGGACTTTTATTTTCAGGATATTTTTTTATTGCACGGATAATGCAGAAAACAGACAGATAATACTATTTTTGCTTTATTTATTCTAAATAATAGAAAGTAAAAAGAGAGTACAGAAGGTTGTGCCTGCTACTTTCATCCATCTCATGATCATCAAAATGAATCCACTAACAAGGTTGATCAAGTCTTGTTAACAAATTCATTCTGACTAACACGGAACCGGAGAAATTTCGAATAACACTAGGTTACCTCAACGGGGATATGAACATCCCCAACAATAAGAATATCATTCTTTTTCTTGACAGTAGGAAGAGGAAATTCAAAACCTCCAATAATGATAGTTGGAGCTTTTCCAATAGAATTGATGCTATGAACTTGAGGTTGTTTCCTCGGAAAGTGTATCATATGCTCATTACCATTAACATGAAAAGTGACATTGCCTTTGTTGCAATCAATAACAACCCCCACAATATTCAAAAAGGGTCTACCAAGGATAATCGACATACTATCGTCCTCGGGAATATCAAGAATAACAAAGTCCGTTAAGATAGTGACATTTGCAACCACAACAGGAACATCCTCACAAATACCGACAGGTATAGAAGTTGATTTATCCGCCATTTGCAAAGATATTTCAGTAGGTGTCAACTTATTCAATTCAAGTCTATGATATAAAGAGAGAGGCATAACACTAACACCAGCTCCAAGATCACATAAAGCAGTTTTAACATAGTTTCGTTTAATGGAGCATGGTATAGTTGGTACTCCCGGATCACCAAGTTTCTTTGGTATTCCACCCTTAAAAGTATAGTTAGCAAGCATGGTGGAAATTTCAGCTTTCAGTATCTTTATTTTATCTGTAATGATATCCTTCATGTATTTAGCATAAGGATTTAATTTAAGCATATCAGTTAAGCGTATACGTAAGAAGATAGGTCTAATCATTTCAGCAAAGCACTTAAAATCCTCACCATCCTTTGTCTTGGATGGTTTAGGACGAAAGGGCATGGGTTTCTGAACCCATGGTTCTCTTTCTCTACCGTGCTTCCTAGCAACAAAATCTTGTTTATCATAACGTTGATTCTTTGATTGTGGGTTATCAAGATCAACAACAGGTTCAATCTCTACTTCATTATTATTGCTAGGTTGAGCATCAACATGAACATTATCATTAACATTATCACCAGGTTCATGTTCATCACGTGATTGTGTTTCAGCATCAGAAATAGAAGTATCATTGGGATTCTCAGGCGTGTCTATAACAGGTTCACTAGAAGCATGCAAAGTCCTATCATTTTTCTTTTTCTTCTTTTTAGAAGAACTAGGTGCCTCTAAATTATTTCTCTGAGAATCTTGCTCGATTCTCTTAGGGTGGCCTTCAGGATACAAAGGTTCCTGAGTCATTCTACCAGTTCTAGTAGCCACTCTAACAGCAAAATCATGTTTACTATTTAATTCATCAAGCAAATCGCTTTGAGCTTTAAGTACTTGCTCAGCTTGAGTGGTAACCATAGAAGCATATTTGCTAATGAGTTTAAGTTCACCTTTAACTCTAGCCATATAATCACTCAAGCGTCCAATCTCGAAAGCATTATTCTTTAATTCTCTACCAACATAAGCATTAAAACTTTCTTGTCTAGCCATAAAGTCATCAAATTCATCTAAGCATTGGCTATGAAATTTAGTAGACGGGATTTCAACTTTATCATATCTATAGAGAGAATTTACCTTTACTACCTGTGTCCGGTTATCAAGACAATGTGTTTCTTCGACAACCGGTAAATTAAGACCACGTATTTCTTCAATAGGAGGTAAATTCTTAACATCTTCAACTTTAATACCTTTTTCTTGCATAGATTTCTTTGCCTCTTGCATATCTTCAGGACTAAGAAATAGAACACCCAACTTCTTCGGAGTTGGTTTAGGAATAGGCTCAGGAGTTGGTTCAATTGGCTCAGGAATTGCCTCAGAAATTGGCTAAGGAAGAGTCCAATTATTTTCATTAGTCAACATATTATTCAATAGTAATTCAGCTTAGTCGACTGTTCTTTCCCTGGAAACACAAACAACACAACTATCCAAGTAGTCCTTGGAAGCATTGGTTAGTCCATTATAAAAGATATCAAGTATTTCATTTTTCTTAAGAGGATGATCAGGAAAAGCATTAAGTAATCGGAGAAGCCTCCCCCAAGCTTGTGGGAGACTCTCTTCTTCGATTTGCACAAAATTATATATTTCCTGCAAGGCAGCTTGTTTCTTATGAGTAGGGAAATATTTAGCAGAGAAGTAATAAATCATATCCTGGGGACTACGCACACAACCAGGATCAAGAGAATTAAACCAAGTTTTAGCATCACCCTTTAATGAGAATGGAAATATCTTAAGGATATAATAATAGCGCGACTTCTCATCATTAGTAAACAGGGTGGCTATATCATTTAACTTGGTAAGATGTGCCACAACAGTTTCAGATTCATAGCCATAAAAAGGATCAGATTCAACCAAAGTAATAATTTCAGGATCAGTACAGAATTCATAATCCTTATCAGTAACACAGATAGGTGAAGTAGCAAAAGCAGGGTCAAGTTTCATTCTAGCATTAAGAGATTGATGCTTCCATTTAGCTAATAACTTCTTAAGATCATATCTATCATTGCAAGCAAAAATAGCTCTAGCAGCTTCTTCATCCATAACATTACCCTCAGAAACAACATGCAATTCATAATTAGGGGGAGAACCTTCATCGTCACTATCATCAATAATTTCGTTTTCAATAATTTCATTGTCTCTAACCATAGAAAGTTGTTCATCAAGATATTCACCTAATGGCACAGTAGTATCAAGCATAGAAATAGTTTCATCATAAGTGTCATGCATAGCAGAAGTGGCATCATCAATAACATGCGACATATCAGAATTCATACAGTAGCAGGTTTAGGTGTCGCAAGCTTACTCAAAACAGAAGGAGAATCTAGTGCAGATCTAGATGGCAGTTCCTTACCTCCCCTCGTAGTTGAGGGGAAAATCTTAGTTCTTGAGTCTTTCAAGTTCTTCATAGTGACCAACAGATATAAATCCCAAGTGACTCAAAGAATAGAGCTATGCTCCCCGGCAACGGCGCCAGAAATTAGTCTTGATAACCCACAAGTGTAGGGGATCGCAACAGATTTCGAGGGTAGAGTATTCAACACAAATTTATTGATTCGACACAAGGGGAGCCAAAGAATATTCTCAAGTATTAGCAGTTGAGTTGTCAATTCAACCACACCTGGATAACTTAGTATCTACAGCAAAGTATTTAGTAGCAAAGTAATATGGTAGTAATGGCAACAGTGGCAAAAGTAACGATATCAGTTTTGTAGTAATTGTAACAGTAGCAACGGTAAAGTAAACAAGCGAAGCACAATATGTGAAAAGCTCGTAGGCATTGTGTCGGTGTCAAAACCGGCGGATCTCGGGTAGGGGGTCCCGAACTGTGCGTCTAGGCGGATGGTAACAGGAGACAAGGGACACAATGTTTTACCCAGGTTCGGGCCCTCTTGATGGAGGTAAAACCCTACGTCCTGCTTGATTGATATTGATGATGTGGGTATTACAAGAGTAGATCTACCACGAGATCAAGGAGGCTAAACCCTAGAAGCTGGCCTATGGTATGATTGTTGTTGTGTCCTACGGACTAAAACCATCCGGTTTATATAGACACCGGAGAGGGCTAGGGTTACACAGAGTCGGTTACAATGGTAGGAGATCTACATATCCGTATCGCCAAGCTTGCCTTCCACGCTAAGGAAAGTCCCATCCGGACACGGGACGAAGTCTTCAATCTTGTATCTTCATAGTCTTGGAGTCCGGCCGATGATGATAGTTCAGCTATCTGGACACCCCCTAGTCCAGGACTCCCTCAGTAGCCCCTGAACCAGGCTTCAATGACGACGAGTCTGGCGCACATATTGTCTTCGGCATTGCAAGGCGGGTTCCTCCTCCGAATAATTTATAGAAGATTGTGAACACCAGGATAGTGTCCGGCTCTGCAAAATAAATTCCACATTCCACCGTAGAGAGAATAATATTAACACAAGTTCAATCTGCTGACGTATATCGTGGCGTGACGTCACACCACAACCAAGCCTTTACTTGAATCGTTTTTTTTATACCACCTCAGCGCGTTTAGCGAAGTGGTTTCCTTGGCACGTCTTGTCGAAGCAGAGATCGTGTTCCCCTTATTTCGGGATTCCCATCAATACGGACGTGGGTAACCCAACCGGGCCATTGATTGCGGCGCTTGGGAGAAAAGCGAGTTTTATCAGGCCGATGGGGACGCATAGTTTCGTCCGCCCATATATAAGGGGATAAGGATCCACCTTTTTACCTACGCCTTCTTCCTCCTTTGCTTATCCATCTCCGTGCACTCGAGCTCCAGCACCCAAGTCCGCACATCTCACCTCAACCTCCTCCAACTATGTCCGGAGTGGGAGGCAAGTGGATGGCCTCCTCCGTTACGGAGGGGCACATCAAGAAGCTGCGCAATGCCGGATATCTGTCCAGCGACATCGCGCACCGGCTCCCCGATGAGGGGCAGCCCATCCCCACCCTAGGCCCCATGAGAGGGTGGTATTCCTTCCCCATTTCCTCCGCGGACTGGGCTTCCCACTTCACCCCTTTGCCCGGGGGCTCATGTTCTACTACGGCCTGGATTTCCATGTTCTGGCCCCGAATTTCATCCTCAACATCTCGGCATTTATCCTCGTGTGCGAGGCTTTCCTCTGCATCCAGCCCCACTTCGGCTTGTGGCTCAAGACCTTCGATGTCAAGCC
Organism: Triticum aestivum; assembly: GCF_018294505.1. Lineage (NCBI taxonomy): Eukaryota > Viridiplantae > Streptophyta > Magnoliopsida > Poales > Poaceae > Triticum > Triticum aestivum. The sequence goes on from NC_057801.1 coordinate 387,806,271, forward strand.
GAAGGTTGTGAAGGGTAGTCAAGCGGAGTGCGGAGGCGCCATGGTGGGCAAGATACCCAACGTTACTTGGCTCGAGGGCGCCTTCGTGGAAACCATCAAGGGGTGGCAATTGGGGTGGTTCTACATCACCGAGCCGCGTGACCCTAAATGGGCAGCGGCCCCCGAATTCAGATTTGGCATCCCCACACGGCTCACCTCTTGGAAAGAGAGTGGCCTGACTTGGGGCGATTCGGAGGAGCTGACCGAACTCCAAGCCTGCATTCAAAAGCTAGTGAACAAGAAGCTCAAGCTTGTCAACGTAGTCCAGGTCATGCTCATCCGCCGGATTCTCCCGTGCCAACAACGGGCCTTCAAATTGCGGGAGTTCGATCCGTCTTAGCACCGAACCTTGAGAGGGCTCTTCGACACTAGGTACGAAGATGCCTGGAAGGTGCTGTTTAAGGGCGCCGAGGCTCCCGCATCCGCTACCGAAGATCGCAGATTCAGCTCACAGCGCCAGGCTAGCGAGGTAAGCGATTCTACCCTTTACGGGACACTTGTTTTTCATAGTTTGACTCTATGCGGGATCTAAACTCCCTCTCCTTTGACAGGACTGCCTGAAGAAGGCCGAGCAGACTAACTGTCCGGCCCCTTTGCCAGAAGATCCAGCGGACGCCCGCTTAGCGGGGCTGCTGGTTCGGGCACCCCACGTGGTGCCGGAGAAGAAGGCCAAGAAGGAGGCCACGGGCACTCGGAAGAGTTCCCGTTTTCAGGTGTCCGATGACTCCAAGGCGGACTCCTCCCACGAGGACTAGGAGGAGAAGAAGAAGGCCTCTCCCCCAGCAGGGGGAGGAAAGAAAAGGAAGGGCTCCCCAACGAGGGAGGCCGAAGGGTCCAAGACGGGAAGGACTCTTCCCCCGGACTGTTCCGCCAACGCTGGCAACGACGACGAGGATTGGCCTCCAAGGGCCAAGCCCCTGGCGAGATCGTAAGTATCCGGACTCCCGAATGACTTCATGATTTTTCTTTTTGCCACATGGTGTCTTTCTAACGCCGCATACAACCCTGCAGTCCGCCCAAGGATGATCTTCCCGCTTCGTCGAGCGGGTCCTTGGGCACGTCGTATGTGAACATTACTTCACTTCCAACCGCCTCCTCCCCCTGTGACGCTGACAACGCCGAGGTGGGATCCCAGAGAGGGACCCACCCGGAGGAGGAGGACCCGGAGGTGCTACAGGGCGACCTCCCGGACTTCGTACCGGACTCCGCACCGGAACCTGCAGTGGTTTCAGAGTCCGGCGGGCGGCCCCTTCATAAGAAGGGCAAGACCATGATGCCAGCGGCCTCCGTCCAACCGGAGGCGCCGGATAACTTGCTGGAGGCGCTCAACGGCGCTTCCATCGAGGAGGAACACCGCACTGTCATGAGTGCGGTGATTCAGAAGGTTCAGCTTGCCAAAAGCGGGCTGACCGAAGCCTGCAGCAGCCTTCTAACAGGCTTTGAGGTAAGAATATTAATATATGTAAAATAGTACCGCATAGATAGTAGCCCTTGATGCTCGGTTTGGTGTTCGAAAAGAAAAGCCGGACTGAGGATCTAAAAAGATATACGCAGGAGTCTTAATAAATATGTCAATATGGGATTGCAAGCTGCGCTGCTGACCTCTGCCGCACTGACTGCGGAGGTCAATGCTTTGAAGCAAAGCCTCGAGCGGTCCAAGAACGAGCTCGGCTATGCCAAGAAGCAGCTCGAGGACAAGGAAGGTGAGTAACACCTTATTAAAGTTGTACCTTACAGAAAAGGATTTGGTTGCAAGAGAAATGACAAGGATAACGTGGGTACTTAAGGGGCCACGAACGAGGTGGCGACCCTGAAGGAGGCGGTGTCCGCGGCTGAATGTAATGCGGCCGTGGAGCGCGCTGGGCGAGAGAAGCAGGAGGCGCGGGTGGCGGAGGTACAGCAAGAGCTCCAGGCTCTCGTGGAAAAGCATGAGAGTTTGGAGCGCGACTCGAAGACTCGAGAGTCCGAGCTTGCATCGGCTCTTGAGAGCGCCAAAGCCGCTAAGGCCGAAGCCCACAAGGCCCTTCAGGAAATCGAGGCGTTGAAGAAAATAGCGGCGGGTAAGGCATTTTTCATGCAAAGCAAGCATGTGAATGTGAATTACCTGTTACTTACCCGAATTCAGAGCTCTCCAGGAGCGTTCACAGATCTGCCCTGTAGCGTGTCCGATGCTGCCGCTTTCTACAGGGCCGAGGAGGGGAGCTCGATGGAGAAGGTCTTCTGGTCTCAGTATGCTGAGGCCGGACATCCGGTGCCCCTTAGCGACTAGCTGAAGCAGCTGGTCGAGCTCCACAAGGTGGCCGAACAGGCCATGAAGGGCCTCATAGTTCGGCTGTGGCCCAACGAGGCCATGCATGGGAGCTACTTCGGCCTGGTGCGGCGGCTGGTGGATGCTTGTCCATGGGTTGAGGTCATCAAGCGATCCGCCTGTATTGAAGGTGCCCGTCGGGCCCTTGCCCGTGCTAAGGTGCACTGGGGCAAGATGGATGTTGAGAAGCTTGTGACGGATGCGCCACCGCCGGGCAAGGAGTATCGCACGCCCGAGATGTATTACAAGAGTGTCCTGAAGGGTGCCCGCACTATTGCGGGTGAGTGCTCCAATAATGTAATATTTGAGTAGACTCGCATTTTGTTATCCTGTGCGCTGAAAACTTTGTTCATATGCGCTAAGCACCGCTTGTTGATTTAAAATATTACCTTCTGTGCGGCTGTTTATCAAATCTGAGAGATGGCAAGTCGTCGGCTTCAGCCCCCATGCCACGAGTGCTGGGGTGTTCGGGATAAATTTGAGCACTCTTGTTCCCATATTTGGGCCCATCTAGGGAGGCGCTCAACACAACAAACTAGGCAACCAGACTTATAATGCTTGAACACTCTCACTTAGCCATAGAATTCTATAATTTTAAATTTCGGCGAAGCCCCTAGTGTTCGGAAGGCCGAATTCGGGGCGCCATCCATGCCTGGGCCGGACAAAGCCGGTTCCTCGCTCTAAGCGGCATAAGTCTTTAGGGACTCGAAAAAACCTCTCGAATAGCTACCGGCTCTCGCCTCATCATGACGGTTAGTTTTAGCTTTCTCCACTGAGGCGCTCGCCCAGCTCAACTGGGGCGCAATCGCAGTGGTTCTCCCAGTGCTACCTTAGCCGATAGAATGGAACGTAAGGTAACAAAACATGGGAGCCGGGCAAACCCAACTATTGACCCAAGACATGATTCGGAGACGATGCATATAATGCTATAAGTTTGGGGTGCCGCACTTGTGAAAGTGTTCGGACTTATCACACCATAATGTGGGGAACTTAAGCCCCTGGTATATTTAGCCGTGCCAAAGTGTACGGATGTGACATGTCATAAATGAACATATGTATAAGAAAGGAATGCAATTATAAGCAAAAAGGTGCTGCATTGTTTATTCAAGAAATACTGCCATGAATACAGAACGATACAAATAGTGCGATAAGCAAGGGATGGGACTATTAAACATGTCCCCCTCCAGGGGTAGGCTGCGGAATGGTGTATAAAACAGATTTAATGCTCGTGATGGAGACCACTGGGATATTCGTTGTAGCCTTTCTCCTTCCCTGGCTGTTGCATCGTGAGTTCGGCCGGTCTACTGCCGGACAGGGCCTCTAGTGAACGGAGTCCTGTGGGTAAGAAAGAAAAAAGGAAGAAAAGAAGAAAAAAAGGAATGACACACTTGGGAGCCCCTGATGTGGTTAAGCCGCATTCTGGGCCTGTCGTGGTCGTGCCCCTCCCCCTATGCCCATGGTATCTCCAGAGCGTAATGATGTACGCGAAGGACCAGTCTTGCAATCTTGCGAGGGCTGGGGTTGGGGCCGCATTGCTACGCGTGCTCGGAACGTGCCAGGTGGTCTTGTTGTAGGTTACTCCAGGCGCGTTTAGCCGTGTCCGGTCGCTTAACGGCCGGACTCGAGAATTGCCTTAAGAGGCTGCATTGTACTTCTGCCGCGAGAGCCGCTGTATGTTCCTCCGTTCGGAGGGAGCGTTCGGTGTTTCCGTTGACCGTGATGACTCCTCGAGGGCCTGGCATCTTGAGCTTGAGGTGTGCGCAGTGCGGCACCGCGTTGAACTTTGCAAACGCGGTCCGTCCGAGCAGAGCATGATAGCCGCTGCGAAACGGGACTATGTCGAAGATTAACTCCTCACTTCGGAAGTTATCCGGGGATCCGAAGACCACTTCCAGTGTAACTGAGCCCGTACAACTGGCCTCTACACCTGGTATGACGCCTTTGAAGGTCGTCTTTGTGGGTTTAATCCTTCAGGGGTCTATGCCCATCTTGCGCACTGTGTCCTGATAAAGCAGGTTCAGGCTGCTGCCGCCGTCCATCAGGACTCTGGTGAGGAGAAATCCATCGACGATTGGATCTAAAACCAATGCGGCGAATCCGCCATGGCGGATGCTGGTGGGGTGGGCCCTTCGATCAAAAGTGATTGGGCAGGAGGACCATGGGTTGAACTTCGGGGCGACTGGCTCCATCGCGTATACGTCCCTGAGTGCATGCTTCCGCTCCCTCTTGGGTATGTGGGTTGCGTATATCATGTTCACCGTCCGCACTTGTGGGGGGAAACCCTTCTGTCCTCTATTGTTCGACGGTCGGGTCTCTTCTTCGTCATCGCTATGCAGCCCCTTGCCATTGTTTTCGGCAATTAGCCTGCCTGCCTGCTTGAATACCCAACAGTCCCTGTTGGTGTGGTTGGCTGGCTTTTCGGGGTGCCGTGTATCTGGCACGAGCGATTGAGTATTCGGTCCAAATTGGACGGACCCGGGGTAGTTCTTTTGAATGGCTTTTTCCGCTAACCGGGTTTGGAGCCTCTGAATCCTGCATTGACTGCCGTATCCTCATTATTGTCACTGTTAAGGCATCGTTTGTTCTTGTTGCGACGCGACCTGCCATTGGGATCCTTTGTATTCGGACTACCAGAATTTTTGCTGAGGTTGTTGCTGCGGGCTAGCCAGCTGTCCTCTCCCGCGCAGAAGCGGGTCATGAGTGATGTGAGGGCTGCCTTGGATTTTGGCTTTTCCTGTCCCAGGTGCCGGGCAAGCCACTCGTCGCGGATGTTATGTTTGAAGGCCGCGAGGGCCTCCGCGTTCGGATAGTCGACAATTTGATTTTTCTTAGTTAAGAACCGTGTCCAGAATTGTCTGGCCGATTCATCTGGCTGCTGAATTATGTGGCTTAGGTCGTCAGTGTCTGGTGGTCGCACATACGTGCCCTGGAAGTTATCAAGGAATGCGGCTTCCAGGTCCTCCCAACACCCAATTGATTCTGCTGGCAAGCTGTTAAGCCAATGCCGAGCTGGTCCTTTAAGCTTGAGTGGGAGGTATTTGATGGCATGTAGATCGTCACCGCGGGCCATGTGGATATGAAGGAGATAGTCTTCGATCCAAACCGCGGGGTCTGTTGTGCCATCATAGGATTCAATATTCACGGGTTTAAACCCTTCGGGGATTTGATGATCCATTACTTCATCTGTGAAGTATAGTGGGTGTGCGGCGCCTCTGTATTGGGCTATATCGCGACGGAGCTCCAACGAGCTTTGTCTACTGTGTTCGGCCCGGCCGGACTTACTGTGTCCGGCGCGACGGTTGTCGTCACGTATCATGGGGCGCCCATGCGATCCGTAGATCGATCTTGATTGTCTTGCCTTATCCTCCAATATATCTCGCAAGTCTAGAGCATTCCCCTATGGCCTTGTGCTTTTCGAGCGATGCCGGGGTACAGTTCTAGTGGAGGGGCTAGAGGCCTCTCTGTCACAGCCACGAGGTGGCCGGTCAGCCGCATTGTGCTCTGGTGATGCAAGTTTATATGCCTTCTCCTCTAATCGGGGGAGCAACTTGCGTTTGGGGTAGCTTTTGGAGGGGCGTTCGAGCTCATGCTCTTCGGCCGCAAGGACTTCGGTCCATCTGTCGGCTAGCAGATCCTGATCAGCTCTAAGCTGTTGCTGCTTTTTCTTGAGGCTGTTTGCCGTGGCCATAAGCCTGCGTTTAAAACGCTCTTGTTCGACGGGATCCTCAGGCACGACAAATTCGTCGTCGTCGAGGCTTGCCTCGTCTCCGGAGGGAGGCATGTAATTATCATCCTCTACCTCTTCGTCTGCCGCTCTCTCATGAGGGCTGGCTTCTCCGTCCTCCTGCGCTGAATCTTGCTGGAGGGGGTTGTCTTCGGCACTGTCTGGGGTATTATTATCTCCGGTGCCGGAATCACCATTCTTGCTGTGGTGGGATTTAGAGCGGCGTCGTTGACGCTGTCGCTTGGGCTGTTTCTTGGAGGGGTGTTCCTCCGCTGTTCCTTCGCCATTCCCATCCTTTGGGATATCCACCATGTATATGTCGTATGACGAGGTGGCTTTCCAGTGCCCAGTAGGCGCTGGTTCTTGGTCGTCTCCGGCATCGTCGTCCATACCGTCGATGTCTTCGGAGTCGAAGTCTAGCATGTTGGTTAGATCGTCGACAGTGGCTACTAAGTGGGTGGTGGGTGGGTCTTGAATTTCTTCGTCATCTGCATCCCAACCGTCCTGACCGCAGTCCGGCCAGGGCTCTCCTGATAACGAGAGATACTTTAGCAAACTCAGGATGTCGCCGAAAGGTGAGTGCTGAAAGATGTCCGCAGCAGTGAACTCCATGATCGGCGCCCAATCGGATTCATTGGAGGGGGCGCGAGAGGTTCGGAGTCCGGCAAGGAGTCCGGCACCTTGGAGTCATGAGCTTTAGAAGGGACAAAGTCAGCATTCGGCTCTATCAACGTAGAGGTTGCAGCCCCCGAGGCGGTGTCTAACCACCCGTCCTCGATCTGCATAGCCGGCTCCGAATCAAGGGTCGGAGCGGACTCGTGTGCGGCCTCTAGGGCACTGTCCAGCAGCAGAGCTAAATCATGCCCATCGTGACAGTGCGGCGCACTCGGCTGTGGCTCGAATCCATTGAAGATCAAGTCTCCGCGGATGTCAGCCGTGAAGTTCAGACTTCCAAATCTGACCTGACGGCCAGGGGCGTAGCTTTCGATCTGCTCCAGATGGCCAAACGAATTGGCCCGCAGTGCAAAGCCGCCGAATACGAAGATCTGTCCGGGGTGAAAAGTCTCACCCTAGACCGTGTCGTTGTTGATGATCGAAGGAGCCATCGAGCCTATCGGTGACGACACAGAGGAACTCTCAATGAAAGCACCAATGTCGGTGTCAAAACCGGCGGATCTCGGGTAGGGGGTCCCGAACTATGCGTCTAGGCGGATGGTAACAGGAGACAAGGGACACGATGTTTTACCCAGGTTCGGGCCCTCTTGATGGAGGTAAAACCCTACGTCCTGCTTGATTGATATTTATGATGTGGGTATTACAAGAGTAGATCTACCACGAGATCAAGGAGGCTAAACCCTAGAAGCTAGCCTATGGTATGATTGTTGTTGTGTCCTATGGACTAAAACCATCCGGTTTATATAGACACCGGAGAGGGCTAGGGTTACACAGAGTCAGTTACAATGGTAGGAGATCTACATATCCGTATCGCCACGCTTGCCTTCCACACCAAGGAAAGTCCCATCCGGACACGGGACGAAGTCTCCAATCTTGTATCTTCATAGTCTTGGAGTCCGGCCGATGATGATAATTATGTCGGGATAGCCGAATCCACTTATTGCCCGCTTCGATGTAGGATAGTTAACGACCCGGAAGGTAACAGGGCTGAGCATTAACTGTTGGCTCGTTTCAATTATAGCGGCCCAATAGAGCTCTCAGCCTGGTTACAACCCATTAACTTAATGGGCCCGCTAAAGTTCGAACATGTCTGTAGGCCCAATTAGATAATGTCGATTCTGGCCAACTATTATTTGAGCCCATTATGACGAGCAATTATGGACAAGAAAAAAATCGATCAATCAAAGGCCTATGAGAATTTTGGCCCATGCGAGCCCATTACGGGCAGTGGGCCGCTTCCTTCACAAAGGGCTGACGACTGTTCATGCTAACTAATAATTTCACTGCTTTTTTGGCTTCCTAGCGACCAGTTAGCTGGAATGCGAGGCGCACTAAGAAAATGTACGATATACAAGGAAAAAAGTTGCACATCCAGCATATATTACAGGAAATTACATCCACTAGGCAATCAAAGATTGATGCCAGTGCAAATAAATGAATAGAACTTAACGATCTACAACCTCACAATCTACAACCTCAGCGCGGATGACGCCCATAAGCATGTGAACAAGTTCTTCCTTTTTTTCTACACTGTCTCTGAAAATATTGATCAATTGTTGTTGCGCAATAATGTGCACCTCTGATTCCTCCACGATTTTCATCATTGCTTCAGCCAGTAATTGGTGCACAAACATACATTTTTTCGTTGGATTCGAGACAAAGGAAACTCAACAGATTTAGATGGTGATTTTGGCAGGCTTGTATTATTGATAGTGGAGGGGAACCAAACATATTAATCAAGAGTTATTACCATATTACCTGGCCTAGAATTATTGGAAAGAAACAATGGGGCTGCCTTGTTGTTTTCAGAGTTTGTCTTCTTATCTTCAGCAACCTGCACCAAATTAACATACTAGCATTGCTATCATTGGCCAGGTCAGATAATAGGAAAGCAACATTGACACAATGAACATTTGGGAAAAAAAGACCACACCAGCCCACACCAAATTAACAAAACATGGCACAACTATCATCAGCCGAATAAGGTAATAGGAAAGCAACATTGACACAATGAATGATTGGGCAACTAGAACATCACTACAATTTAGTAATGTGCATGATATGAGATAGTACACTCATGCAGCTCAGTATGCAAAACTACCAGGCAGTTTTCCTTACAAAAATCAACATTTTCGCCTTTAATTATACATCTTGCTACACGTAAATTTAGATCAGATAAAGGTTGGTTCACGCCGATTAACAAAATACATGCTGATGTAAAAAATTAGTGATATACAACAGGTACTTACATTAGCATTGGAGCACAGCGAATTCCCGCAAGATACTTTCCTCGAACACGATCCCAGTTTAGAAAGTCCTCTATCCTTTAAGCTTATTTTCTAAAAGAGAGATGGGTAAGAGGCATGTAGAAAATATGATCTGAATGCTATAAAATTTCATGATGTGAGTATACGCACACGCTTTTTAGAATGGAGTTGACATATTTTTGCTGGACTAGAGCGGACTAATTCTTTGGCCACTTGAATCTGCTTATTATCAGTAGGAGTTGGCTTTCTCTGTGCTGGAGAAGTATCTATGAACACTGGAGGCCTTGTTTGTAACCCTTCAGATTCTAACATAGCCGTCTTCCCCTTGCATGCCTTATATAGAAGGATGGTGCTTCAGTTATAAAACATGCTACGGTAGAGAGATGGAATAGGTACCGAAGAAAAGAGAGGCATGACATATTGACATGTATTCCCTCCATTCAGAAATAAATGGATGTGTCTAGGCGTATTTTAGTTCTAGATACATCCATTTTTATCCATTTCTGCGACATGTAATCCAGACAGAGGGAGTATGATGTAGGAGCTAGGGATACGACAGGACAACAGAGTAAAAAAACACTAGTTGAATGTAAAACTGTATGATAGAGGAATACATACAGAAAAACACTAAGGCAACATATGCTTGTATGATTGGGAAACTAAGATGGCATTGCAATAGACCACTAGAACAACACTTCAATGTAAAAAACATGGTATGGTAGACAGATGAAGTACATAGTGTGAATAACAATGCACAAGATATTCAGAAGCATGATGTCCAAACTAAGCAGATGGCATTGTGATAGAGTAGAATGACATTACTTGAATTTGAAAACATGTTATCATGAATGGAATAGGTATTGAAAATAGGAAGGCATGACATATTTACATGCATGATCAGCTGGCTAAGCACATGGCATTACAACAGAGTAGATGCACTCTAGGACATTATATGCATGTTGTACCCATATCACGGGCCAAGTTAGAGCAAGGACCTTGTGGGGTGAATAGGATTCGTCATCTTTCTGCAAGTCTTTTGAAGAACTGCCTTTACATGTTCCATCATATTGGGTATCATTGACGTCAAGTTTGATGGCCGTTACATTGCTCTGTGAGGTTCTTGTGGATATATCAGTGTGTGCAATTATATCTGACATGCATGGAAGACAGCTAGTAGTTAGATTTATGTAAACAGTGCATGTAGGAGACAACATAAATAGTAGGACTGGGCTTAACTAGCAGGAACAGGTCTCAGAAACTAAAGGGAGAACACAGATGAAAGCTACAGAATATGTATCGTTTGTACTCAAGATTGACTAGATGGCACACAAAAGTATTAAAGAACAACATATGTAATACTAGAAGTGGTATAATCACTAGCCTGTGGGATAACATTGGCTGATGGCTGATAACTTTGGAATAGTGTTACCTGAAGAACAAGTCTTTTATCTGAACTATGGAATAGCGTTAACTCATGAACATGACTCTTAAAAGATCAGCATGAATATATAGTGAAATGTGATAATCTATTTTCCATGCTTAGATGCATAACAAAGCCATAAATGTTGCACACAAGTAAGATGAGGGTACAACCTATCTGGCCGCCATCCATAGGAGTGAGCATCATGTGCTGACTTGTCGATGGCCCTGCAGTTGTTGTGGCTGTCCATGTCAGGCACGCACATTCGATGCAGGGAACTATTGAGTGGGGACTATAGCTCTCTTCTGGTGTATGCTTTCCTTGTTGGAGCAACTATGGTGAGAAGGAAGACGGTGTAGCTGAAGATGCAGAAAACGCAAAATGTTAAGAATGATACATATCTTTGATCTGAAGAAATACCCTAAGAGATCAACAGTAAGGTACGAGAGTGGTCACACGTCTGTTGACTGAAAACTAAATTGGGGTCACACGATTTTATTTTATTTTGGTACTGTCCGATCTATGTTGGGTGGCTTGATGGCCGTCTTGTGCCTCCCGGATGACACTGTTCAGAATCTTCCCCGAAGAGCCAGCGACCACCGGCAGAGCAGCCTGCCTTTGCCGTCCCTGGCCACGAGAGCTCCGACCAAAAACCTGCTCCCCGCCCCACTGCGTTGTCGTGATTGCGCCGGCCTGGCTAATCCACAAAGACTCGCCGTCATCCAGATCTGGCAGCGGCAGTACCTTCAACCCACGCAGCTCTAAGATAGCCACCTAAGCTTTGCTTCCGCGGCAAACTTGCGCCCTCGCACCCTTACGTTAGACACCAGCCAACCGCCAACCTAGGAGCTCCGCCGCCTCGAGGGGTGTTGCTTCCCATTGGGAATCGATTGGCCTAGAATAAAAATTCAGACAATTGACGCCTAAATAAAGTGATTTAAGATGAGTGTACGTCCTATCTTGCGGCCCGGTGAAGTAGGCAGCTCCAGCTGCCGAGTCGGTGAGGCCTACGCGATTGCGGTGGCTCTCGGTGCAGGAAAGCAGAGATGTCGCGATGGTCGATGGCTATGGGGAAGCAGTGCCGAGGCCCTGGACGCATCGTAAGTTGGTGCTGCTCCGGCGCCGTGCACAACGACATGGGTGAATCAGCTCCGGTACGGTTCGTGCGATCATCATCAAGGCGGCTTCGACAACATGTAGTAAGAGGTACACGGCCCTGTGCATTGCGGAAAACGGACAGCATCTCCGGCATTGGGGAGGAGGGCAGTGGTGCATTTGGTGCGGTGGGGGCGCCATGGAGGAGGGGCTGAGGTTTTGCGGTTGGGGAGAAGGGAGCTTCCTGAGAGAAGGTGATTTGGCACCCACGATGTATGAATGGGAAATTAGGAGGGGGAACCATGTCTTATGGACTCATTTGTCTGACATGTGTGTATTTGTGTGGGTGCGGCGGTGTCGGTGTCAAAACTGGCGGATCTCGGGTAGGGGGTCCCGATCTGTGCGTCAAGGCTGATGGTAACAAGAAGTAAGGGACATAGATGTTTACCCAGGTCCGAGCCCTCTCGATGGAGGTATTGATGATATGGTCGTAGAGGCTAAATTAGTATTGATGATATGGGTAATACAAGAGTGGATCTACCACGAGATCGTAGAGGCTAAACCCTAGGAGCTAGCCTATGATGGTATGAATGTAATTGTGATCGGCCTTCTAAGGACCAACCTCTCCGGTTTATATAGACACCGGAGAGGGCTAGGGTTTACATGGAGTCGGTTACAAGGAAGGAAACATAATATCTGGATCGCCAAGCTTGCCTTCCACACCAAGGAAAGTCCCATCCGGACACGGGCCGAAGTCTTGAGTCTTGTATCTTCCCGCTTCAATAGTTCGGACGTTGTACACAGTCCGGCTGTCCGGATACCCCCTAATCCAGGACTCCCTCAGTAGCCCCTGAACCAGGCTTCAATGACGAGGAGTCCAGCGCGCAGTATTGTCTTCGGCATTGCAAGGCGGGTTCCTCCACCGAATACTCCAAAGTAATCACCGAACACCCAAATCGTGTCCGGATCTAAAAAAATGATCTTCGCATACCACCGTAGAGAGGAGGATATTTCACAAATGCAATCTGCTGACAACTTTTCCCGATGACATGACACGTTATTATGATCGGATCCATTATTCGAACCATTTCCACACAACCAGCTACAACGCATATCACGAGGCGGTTTCTGTGACACATCTTGTCAAAGCAGAGATCGTGTCCCCTTATTACGGGATTCTCATCAATACGGGCATGGGTAATCTAACCGTGCCATTAACCGTGGCGCTTGGGAAACAAGCGATTCCCAACGGGCAAGTGGGGAGGCGTATCGCTTCCGGCGCCTCTATAAAGGGATAAGATTCCCCATTTTCACCCACGCCTTCTTCCTCCTTTGCCCACTCTTGCCCCCTCGAGCTCCAGCGCCCAAGCCCAAGTTTTCCCCGCACAGCTAAACATGTCCGGAGCAGGAGGCAAGTGGGTGGCTTCCACCGTCAAGGAGAAGCACATCACCAATCTTCGGGCGGCCGGATACTTGGCCGCGGACATAGCGCACCGTCTACCGGATGCCGGGCAGGCCATTCCGACCCCAGGACCCCACGAGAGGGTCGTATTCGTCGCCCACTTTGTCCGTGGACTGGGATTCCCACTCCATCCCTTTGTCCGTGGGCTTATGTTCTACTACGGGCTAGATTTCCACGATCTAGCCCCGAATTTCATCCTCAACATCTCGGCGTTCATCGTCGTGTGCGAGGCCTTCCTCCGCATCCGGCCTCACTTCAGCCTATGGCTGCAAACTTTCTGCGTGAAGCCGAAGGTGGTAAGAGGCCAACAGGCGGAGTGCGGAGGGGCCATGGTGGGCCGAATGCCCAACGTCACATGTCTCGACGGCTCCTTTGTGGAGACCGTAAAAGGATGGCAATCGGGGTGGTTCTACATCACCGAGCCGCGCAGCGCCAACTGGGCGGCGGCCCCCGAGTTGCGATCCGGAGCCCCCATGCGGCTCACCTCCTGGGAGAGGAAGGGCCTGTCCTGGGGCGATTCCGCGGAGCTGGCCGGACTCCAAACATGCGTCAAAAGCATGAAGGACAAGAACATCAAGCTTGTCAACGTGATCCAGGTCATGCTCGTTCGCCGAATCTTGCCATGCCAGAGGCGGGCAGTCAATCTGTGGGAGTTCGTCCCCACCGAGCACCGGACACTCCAGAGGCTCTACGACATGACGCACAAAGGCGCATGGAATGAGCTGTTCAAGGCCTCCGAAGTGCCTCCTCCGACATCCGAGGACCGCGGGCTTCACGCCGCGCGGGCTCCTAGGACGGTGAGTTCTTAGACCGACATCGGACCCAGTTCTTCCCGATACATTCACGGGAGTGCCTTAAGTGGTTGTGCATATTTACTTCAGGATTACATGGAGACAGGAGAGCGGGTTTACTGCCCGGCTCTGCTGCCAGAAGACCCAGCAGATGTTCTCCTGACGGAGATGCTGGTCCCGGTGCCGTACAAGGTGTCGGAGAAGAAGGCCGAGAAGAAGGCCCCGGGGACCCGAAAGGGTCTCCGGCGTAAGGTTGTACCGGAAGCCTCATCCGAAGACGACAAGGCGGACTCCTCCCACGAAGGGGAGGAGGAAGAGGAAGAAGACGCCCCATCTGGAAAGGATGAGGGGTCCGGGGAGGCGGACCCGGGGGCCAGAAAAGGTCCTCGGCGCAGGGCCGTCATTCCCCTGTCGTCCGATGACGACGAGTCGGATTCCTCCCGCGGAGGCGAGGGGAATCAGGAAGAGATCCTACCTTCCCCCACCGGGGGGAGAAGAAGAGAAAAGCCGCCCCAAGAGGGAAGGCTGGGGTGTCCAAGAAGGGGAAGGGGCCCCTTCCGGACTACTCCGCTAGGGCCGCTCTCAGCGAGGAGGGGTGGCTGCCCAGGGGAAGCCCCTAGCGCGATCGTAAGTGTTTGCACTCTATCATGACTTCACTTCACAGTTTTTGTATTTATAATGCCGAACATACGTGCAGTCCGGCCAGGGATCACCCCGAGGTATCCTCCTCCGGGTCCTTGAGCAATTCGGAGATGAATTCGCTTCCGACGGCCACTACTCCTCAACCCGCGGACGACATGGAGGTGTTGTCCCAAAGGCTCCCAGAGCGGGGGAGGTGACTCTGGAGACACCCTGAGGCGGGGTCCCAGACATCGGACACGCGGGGTTCAAGATCCCCGCGGATCGTGTCGACGAGAGCCATGGCCAGCCGGGCTCTGAGCCGAACACAATTCCAGACCCTTCGATGGTTCTGGACTCAGGCAGGCGACCCCTCGCTAAGGAGGGCGAGCCATCTGTGTCACGGACTTCCGTTGCGCATGAAGCATCGGACGGTCTGCTGGAAGCGCTTTGCAGCGCTTCCCTGGACGAAGGGCACCGTACTCTTATGAGTACGGTGATTCGGAAGGTTTCGTCCGCCAAGAGCGGACTAACCGAAGCTTGCACCAGCCTCCTAACAGGCGTCGAGGTAAGTAATAAATATGTGCAAAATTACCACCTGATAGGTAGTAGCCCCTGATACTCTATTTGGCGTTCGAAAGGAAAAGCCGAGCAGAGGGTCAATTAAAATCCGTAGGAGTCTAATCATAAGTATTATTTTGAATAAGCAGGTTGTGCTGCTTGCTGCTGCTGCCCGTACTGCCGAGGTTGCCGATCTGAAGCGGGACCTGGATCAGGTGCAGGGAGAGCTCGACCTCACGAAGAGGCAGCTCAAAGAGAACAAGGGTAAGTAATTCCCATTCTTATGTCTTTAAGTATAGGCAAAATTGGTGGGTCTAACAACTAAGTGTCGTGACCGTGTAACAGGGGGCCCTGCCGAAGTGGCGGCCCTGTAGAAGGCGCTGTCTGAGGCCGAAGACAAGGCGGCCTCGGAATGTAAGGAGCGCGAAAAGCAAAGTGCTCGGGTAGGTGAGGTACAACAGGAGCTTCAGGACCTCGGCAAGAAATGCGAGTCCATGGAGCATGATCTGAAGACCAAAGAGGCCGAGCTTGCGAAGGCCCTTATGAGCTTAAAAGACGCCAAGGCCGAAGCCGAGAAAGCACAGTAGGAGATCTAGGAGGCCAAGAAGATAGCAGCGGGTAAGAAGTTATTTATGCAAAGCAAACATGTGGAGGAGGCGTTTCTATTGCTTACTCAAATTTGGAGCTCTCCAGGGGCATTCGCAGATCTGCCATGCAGCGTATCAGACACTGCGGAGTTCTACCGTGCGCAGGAGGGGAACTCAATGGAGAAGCTATTCTGGTCCCAGTATGCTGGGGCCAAACACCCGATGCCTCTGAGTGACCAACTAAAGCAGTTGGTCAAACTCCACAGGGCGGCCGAACTGGCTATGAAAGGGTTCATAGTCCGGATGTGTCCTGGTGAGCTCGTGCCCAGTAGCTACTTCGGCCTGATCAAGCGGATGGTGGATGCCTGCCCGCAACTTGAGGTGATCAAGCGATCCGTGTGCATTGAGGGTGCCCGCCGGGCCCTTGCCCGCGTCAAAGTGCATTGGGGCAAGATGGATGCGGAGAAGCTGGTCAAGGACGGACCGCCGGAGGGCAAGGCGCATCGCCATCCCGAGCTGTACTATGATGGCGTTATGAAGGGTGCTCGTCTCGTGGCTGACGAATGTACCAAGGACACCATTTTGAATGAATTCGCTTCTGTCATGTTTGTATTTTAAGGACGAAGTTACTTGCGCTATGTAGCGCTTTTGATATTTAAAATATTACCTTCTGTGCGGCTGTTTATAAAATCCTGAAAGTAGGCCAGTCGTCGGCTTCCGCCCCGCGTGACTAGCACTGGGGTGTTCGTGGAAAACCCGGACACTCTTTATCCAAATGTTTGGTCCCTGAAGGAGGTGTCTAATGCAGCGAACGAGGCAATCGGACTATGTGGCTTTATAACTTTCACTTAGCCATAGAAGTCTACAATTTTAAATTTCGGCGAAGCCCCTAGAATCCGGAAGGCCGAATTGGGGCGCTATATACGCCTTGGTCGGACAAGGCCGATTTATCGCCTAAAGCGGAAAATCTTTAAGGATTTTAGTACCTCTCGAATAGCGACCATCTCTCGCCACATCATGCCGGTCAGTTTTCGGCTTTCTCTACTGAGGTGCTCATCCGGAAGAACCGAGACACAATCGCAGTAGTTCTCCCTACTCTACCTTAGCCGATATAACGGAACGTAAGGCACCAAAACAAGGGAGCCGGGCTATCCCAACTATAGACCCAAGATATGATTCGGAGTTGATGCATATAGTGCTATAAGTTCGGGGTGCCGCACTATTGAAAGTGTTCGGACTTTTAGTTGCCATATTACGGGGCATCATAAGAAGCCCCTGGCAAACTGGCCGTACCAAGGTGTACGGATGTAATACCAAATAAACATTTTAAGAGAAAAATACTCAAATAAGGATAATAAGCTGATGCTATATATAAACTCCATTTGACGAAAAATACGTTTAAGCGTATGTTTACAATGGATGCATTAGGCAGAGATAAAAATAGGACTATTTGACATGTCCTATCCACGGGCAAGCCGTGTGCAGATAGATGAAGCAGGTATAATGATCGTAAATAGATTCGACCTGGGTATTTCCTTCTGCGCACAACGTCTGTTGCCTCCTTGGGTGTCTCTTCCATATGAGTCCGGCAATTCGGCTCTTCTGAGGATGCTGCATTAACGCGGTGTCCTGAAAGGTAAAAGGGAAAGAGTATGAAGGTATTTAGCGGTTTCCCGCATTATCGACTGAGTCATTGATGCGCCTCCGCCTATGCCCAAGGTATCTTGAGTGCGTAATTGTGTACGCGTGGCACGAATGCTGCTTTGGAGGGGCTTGAGCGGAGGCCGGACTGCTAATCACGATCTTGACGTTCGTGTTGATCCTGTTGCGGGGTGCTCCGGACTCGTCTGTTAGTGCTCGAAGTTGTCGCCGGATTGGTTTGTCGGAGGAGGCCACATTGTACTTCTGCCGCGAGGGCTGCCGTATGCTCTTCTGTTCAAAGGGAGCGGTGCATATTTCCATTGACAGTGATTACCCCGCGTGGTCCCGGCATCTTGAGCTTGAGATATGCGTAGTGTGGCACCGCATTGAATCTTGCGAATGCGGTCCGCCCGAGCAGTGTGTGGTAGACACTGCAGAAAGGGACGATGTCAAAGATCAGCTCTTCGCTCCTGAAGTTGTCTGGGAATCCGAAGACCACTTCCAATGTTATAGAACCCGTGCAGCGGGCCTCTACTCCAGGAATAACACCTTTAAAGGTGGTTTTGGTGGGCTTGATCCTTGAAGGATCAATGCCCATCTTGTGCACTGTGTCTTGATAAAGCAGGTTCAGGCTACTGCCGCCGTCCATAAGGACACGCGTGAGGTGGAATCCGTCGATGATTGGGTATAAGACCAATGCGGCTGAGCCGCCGTGACGGATGCTGGTAGGGTGATCCCTACGGTCAAAGGTGATCGGACAAGCTGACCATGGGTTGAACTTGGGGGCAACTGGCTCCATCGCATAGACGTCCCGTAGTGCCCGCTTCCGTTCCCGCTTAGGGATGTGGGTGGCGTAGATCATATTGACCGTTTTCACCTGGGGGGGGGGGGTTGGATTTCTTCTGCCCCCCCTGTATTCGGACGCTGGGGCTCATCGTCATCGTTGTTGTGCAGCCCCTTGTCCTTGTTTTCGGCGTTTATCTTGCTGGCCTGTTTGAACACCCAGCAGTCTCTATTGGTGTGGTTGGCTGGTTTGTCTGGTGTGCCATGAATTTGGCACGAGCGCTCTAGTATGCGGTCCAGACTGGACGGTCCCTGATTATTTCTTTTGAATGGCTTTTTCGCTGTCCGGATTTAGGTTCGTTGAATCCGGCGTTGACTGCCGTGTCTTCCGTGCTGTCACCGTTGTTCCGTCTCTTATGTCTGTTGAGCCGTGGCTTGCCGTCAGCATCGCGGCCGTCCGAAGTGCCGGAATGTGGCGTGGTGCCGCTATGAGCCAACCAGCTATCCTCTCCCGCACAAAAACGGGTCATTAGGGTTGTAAGAGCTGCCATAGACTTGGACTTTTCCTGGCCGAGGTGTCGAGCGAGCCACTCATCATGGATATTATGCTTAAAAGCCGCCAGGGCTTTGGCGTCCGAACAGTCGACTATTTGGTTCTTTTTAGTGAGGAACCGAGTCCAGAATTTCCGGGCTGACTCTCCTGGCTGTTGAGTAACGTGGCTCGGGTCATCAGCATCTGGTGGTCACACATATGTTCCCTGGAAGTTGTCAAGGAATGCATCTTCCAGGTTTTCCCAACTGCCAATGGTATTTGCTGACAGGCTGTTTAACCAGTGTCGGGCTGGTCCTTTGAGCTTAAGGGGGAGATACTTGATGGCGTGTAGATCATCTCCGCGGGCCATGTGAATGTGGAGAAGGAAATCTTCCATACTGCGGGGTCTGTTGTGCCATCGTATGATTCGATGTTTACGAGTTTGAACCCTTCTGGGAATTCATGATCCATTACTTCGTCCGTGAAGCAAAGGGGGTGTGCGGCGCCTCTGTGCCGAGCTATGTGGCTACGCAGGTCGGATTTTTCTTGGTTGCTATGTTCTATCCGGACGGATTTGTTGATGATGTATCCGGCGTGACGGTCGTCGTCGCGTGCTGGGGCACGCCCCCTCGATCCGTAGATCGATCTTGGCTGTCCTGCTTTATTGTCCAGAATATCTTGCAGGTCGTGCCTGTTGCCCTGAGCCGTAGTGTATCGGCGTGGGGGTGCGGGATGGTATCGCATTTTGTCCCGGCCACGAGGTGGCCGGTCAGCCGTTTGGCGTTCGAGTCCATATTCCTCGACTGCCAGGACTTCAGTCCATCTATCTGTGAGCAGGTCTTGATCATCTTGTAGTTGCTGCTGCTTCTTCTTTAGGCTCCTTGCAGTGGCTATAAGCCTACGCTTGAAGCGCTCCTGCTCCACAGGATCCTCGGGTACGCCAAACTCGTCGTCGCCGAGGCTGATCTCGTCTTCGGAGGGGGGCATGTAGGTGTCCTCCTCCGGGTATGCGTCTGTCGCCTGTTCTTCTGGGATGACCTGCTCGTCTTCCTATTCGGCCTGCTCAAAGGCGGGCTGATCAGGGTCATATTCTTCTTCGGCGCCATCCGGATTATTTCGCCTCCGGGGCCGGTGTTGCTATGGCGGGGCTTGGGGCGGCGCCGACGACGCCCATTCTTTGATTTTCTTCCCGAGGGGTTGTACTCCATTGCCTCGTTGCCATTAGTTTCCTTCGGAGTGTCCACCATATATATATCATATGAGGAGGTGGCCGCCCACCGCCCGGTGAGCGGTGGCTCCTGTGATTCTCCTACATCGTCGTCCATACCGTCGATGTCTTCGGAGTCGAAGTCAAGCATGTCAGTTAGATCATCAATCGTGGCAATGAAGTGGCTGGGCAACGAATTCCGTCATTGTCTGCTTCCCACTCGAGCCGGACATAGTTTGGCCCGGAGTCTCCTAACAAGGAGAGAGACTTCAATAAGTCCAGCATGTCGCCAAAGGGCGAGTGCTGAAAAACGTCCGCCGCGGTGAACTCCATCACCGGATCCCAACCAGGATCGGCGGGCTCGGGGGCGCGCGGACTGGAACCTACGTCCGGATATGAATCCGGGGGTCCAGAGTCACAGGTTCCCTCAGACGTGAAACCTGTGTTCGGCTCCATCGCCAATGAAGGTACGGCCTGCGGGGCAGGGTCCAGCCCTCCATCCTTAGGCGAAGCAACCTGTCCTGGATTTATATCCGAGGCTTCTGCCGGGACAATATCCCGAGCGATGTATGACAGCAGGTCTAAGCCATGCTCATCGCGACTGTTCGGTGCTTCTGGCGCTGGCCCGAATCCGTTGAAGGTCAAGTCTCTGCGGATATCTACCGTGTAGTTCAGGTTTCCAAACCTTATTTGATGGCCGGGGAATAGCTATCGATCTGCTCCAAGTGGCCAAGCGAATTGGCCCGCAACGCAAAGCCGCCGAACACGAAGATCTGTCTGGGGAGGAAAGTCTCACCCTGGACAGCGTCGTTAATGACGATTGAAGGAGCCATCGAGCCTGACAGCGATGTCATAGAGGAACTCTCAATGAAAGCACCAATGTCGGTGTCAAAACCGGCGGATCTCGGTTAGGGGGTCCCGATCTATGCGTCAAGGCTGATGGTAACAAGAAGTAAGGGACACAGATGTTTACCCAGGTTCGGGCCCTCTCGATGGAGGTAAAACCCTACTTCCTGCTTGATTAATATTGATGATATGGGTAATACAAGAGTGGATCTACCACGAGATCATAGCGGCTAAACCCTAGGAGCTAGCCTATGATGGTATGAATGTAATTGTGATCGGCCTTCTAAGGACCAACCTCTCCGGTTTATATAGACACCAGAGAGGGCTAGGGTTTACATGGAATCGGTTACAAGGAAGGAAACATAATATCCAGATCGCCAAGCTTGCATTCCACGCCAAGGAAAGTCCCATCTGGACATGGGCTGAAGTCTTGAGTCTTGTATCTTCACGCTTCAATAGTCCGGACGTTTTACACAGTCCGGCTGTCCGGATACCCCCTAATCCAGGACTCCCTCAGGGGGGGTTACAGTTCTACCCCTGCCTTTAGGCTTCTGGGCTTGGGTCTGTGTGTTGAGGGTTGGGGATAGTAGAGTAAATTTGCTTCTCCCAAATAGTGGGCGCGAGCGATTTCAGGCGAGGAGGGCGTGTTTTGAAATAGTGGGCGCGAGCGATTTTGGGCGAGGAGGGCATTTTTTGAAATAGTGGGCGCAAGCAATTTTGGGCGAGGAGGGCGTGTTTTTAAATAATGGGCGCGAGCGATTTCGGGCGAGGAGGGCGTGTTTTGAAATAGTCGGCGCGAGCGATTTCGGCCGAGGAGAGGGTGTTTTGCCACCCATGTTTATGAATTATTCGGCACCTTTCATTTTGGCTGAGGAGAAGGCGCGCTTGGATGAAGTTACGAACCTACCCTTGATGTACAATGCGCCAATTGATGTGTGTCCCACATAGGCCAGTAATTTCGCGTCTCCCATTTATTTGCTCAGGCGAATTCCACCGAGCAGAGGGTGTTTAGCGGTTCGTTCAAATTTTGGGAGAACGAGCATCCATGTCTACCTTACCAAGTTGATTCGAATGGCCAGCAATTTTGCTGAACCAGTTTAAGTATGGAATGGGAGTGTTCCATTTCAAAAAAAAAATTGATTTGAATCGAATTTTTAAATATTAGCTTGCCACTTCTTTTTTAGATGGTGAGATGATGCTCGGGACTAATGTGTTTTTACATGCTCGTTGCTAACGATTTACTGTATGACATATTTTTGATCCACTCAAAAACGGAAATCAAACCCAAAATGAAATATCTCGATTCAATGAAATAGCTCGTTCACCAAGTCAAAATAATGAACTAAATCCAAAATTGAACATCTCAATTGAGTAGCATGTTGTATTATAGTACTCCATGAACATGTTGAAAGTCAAATTAATGAACTTGTTTGATACGCATATCTCTGTTCATGAGTAGATTGTAGAAAATATGTTCTCCAATTCAAATATTTGAATGCAAATTTATATCGAAACATGTTTTATATCAGTCTTTGATGCATAAACGCGACCTCCCCCTCTCCCGGACTCCTGTTCTCTCTCTCGTCGACAATCTTCAATTCTATCATACGCATACAAATACAAACCTTATCGGTCCCTCTCACTTCTCTCTGACCCCCTCTCTCTTGGTGTGTGTGTGTGGGGGGGGGGGTCTTTCTAGTTCGCATGCACATTCCATGTATAGGTCTCTCTCGCACACAATGTATGATTCTCTAGTCCAAGCTAAATATCTTGGGTGCACTCATCGTACGCACACAAATTCCCTAGCTTGTTGCCTGTAACTCTCTCACGCACCACTCTGCCGTCTTGGAGCTCTTCCCTCTCTCTCTCTCTCTCTCTCTCTCAAACTCTCCATCTCCCTGGGTCACACATACACATGCGTATCTCACTCGCACTCGATAGACCCATCCAAAACTATCTCTCTCTCTCTCGTTCTCTCTCCATCTCACACGCACACACACAATCTCACGCCTAGCTAAGTATGATTGTCTCTCACTCAATTGTAGGCATACACACAGTCCCCCCTATGTATATGACTAATTCTTAGTCTCCATCACAAACATGTGCATTGTCTATTTCCCTGACTTGGTCTATCTTGATTTCTCTCGGGGCATCTTTCTATCGCACACACACCTCGTCCCTTGATCTCCCACCCATATAGTCCCCTCACAATCTCGAGGGAATCTCTCTATCACAAAAACACCCACTCTCCCTCCCTATGCATCCATCTTCTCCATGCATCCCTCTTGACCTCTGTCCCTTGTTGGCCAGACCTCTATTGGACATGTGCTATAGGGGTGTCTCTCTCCGTTGCAAACAATCACGCACTAGCTATCTTCGTGTATCTCCTCACCTCGCTTTTCTATCTCGGAGATGCATGCGTGATATGTTTGCTTATCTGCAAATGTCGAGAGGAGTGCGGGTAAATTGTCATAGTTTCCTTCCTATTCGTTAGATATAGATCAGACGACCTATATTGCAGGATAGCAAGCACACCATCATCACCAACTCTGCTTTTTATAAGAGTAGAGATGCTAGATGATATGCCTGTGATCAACTTGCTAAATTTATGAATAGCTTTCGAGTCGCTTCTCAGAGTAGGTGCTGCGACGAGGCAAAAAAAATTTCGACTACATAATTGTACGTGCATTGCAACAGGTTATCGGATGAGTCCAATCAACAATATTGCTACTATTTATACTAGCTTCACATGCTTCACGCATCGGGCGAGTGTTTTTACTGTAGCTGCGAATCCCATCATCCTAGGTCCTCGGATGAGTCCAGTAGAAATTGCATTCTGATGTTTGGGTTCAAACTTCCAAAACTGCTGCACTATCTCTGCGTCTATGTATACGTAATACAACAAGTTTTAAACTTGAGACTAGCCATCCACCCTCACAAAGAACACTTTTTAACCTAGCATAGACTCCAGGAAATTTGGCACAGTGTGAGGTGGGCCATATGTTAATGTGTTCGCTGTACGTAACCAGCACCTTGAATCCTCAATACATAGTAGGGTGGCATGGTCCAGAACAAGCATTCACGTCTAGGAGTACGACACATGCCACCAGCACGACTTCCATTTGACACCATATTTCTTGGAGTCCGTGCTACAGCTATCTCTTCAACCTCCTCGTTTCTCTAACTCAGCCATCGCGCGGCGGGCGAGGTGGGGGTTTGCCGATAGTCGGTTTCCTCAACTGCGGTCCCACTTGTAAGGCCAACTCCAACGCATGACCCCAAACGGACGTCTGTTTTGCCCGAATTCTGTCCATTTCGGTAGGGCAATGGGGTCGTGTCTGAGCCATTTCTCGGATGCGGTGGCTATGCGCCCAACACGCGGACGCATCCCGGCCATGTACATTTTTCTTTGCAAACAAATATCTTTTTTTCATCATTGATTTTTGGTACATGGAAATACATCACCAAATTTTGACTAGAAAAGCAAGACGAAAGAAAACAAGAACCACAAGAATATATTTTAGAAGATATCCAACTTCCATAACTACCCCTATAAGTTGGATTAGTGCCTTTTCGATGCATTCATTGTTGATCTGTGGAGGCTTGATCTTGCGTGCTTCTTTCTTCTTCGAGCGTAAAGAAGTAGATGTTGTTTCCTCGCATCTAGTCTCATGTCTAGCCTCTATTCTATCAACAAGTGTATTAGTCTCATCTCTAGCCTCTATGCTAGCTAAAAGTGCTAGACCATCTACTAGATTTCCCTCTATCAATATATCAATTACTCTTCTTCCCAATACCAAAACTTGCATCCATTCTACACAATAAAATTTTAAGTTAGCACAACTAGTGAAATCGGAGAGCACAACCGAAGCTAAAGTAGCACATACCCCATCGGTTGAGCACTTGATGAACACCCATTCGGGATGTTCCGGTGTTGTAGACACGTGGCGCAAGACCTTCTTTGGGCAGTCGTCGCACATAATGAGTGGCAACGGTGCGCCGACGAGCTTTTGGGCCAGCACCGAGCCCGACCGACTGTCATTCATGTATCTGCCGGCGGACCACCAACGGTGTAGATCCGAGCAGCTAGAGGAGGAGCCAGTACCTGCATGCAGCCTTGCGGCCTTGCCGGGCCCTTCCAGCCCAGTGCCCGGCCTGTCCATGGCGTGGTGCGGCTTCCCACAGCCGGGCGAGCTCAAGCCCGACCGGATCCGCTCCAAATCCGGCTGCCGAGTGTGCAAAACACGTATCCGTGGTTGGGTAGCTCGGGGGCATCGAGGGAAAGGGGGCTGGCGCGTCTGAGCTACACGCGCTGGATTTGGCCTAAGTGAAGATGCAAGACAGCATGCGTTTCCCTAGCAGCGTGGCGGACTAGCCGTGTGGGGGTGCGAAGTGGCTTCGCTCGTGTGGGGGACAGAGGCCATTTGTTGTGTGATGAAAACTTTAGTATTTACTAGAATATTTTGTTGGAACTAATCTATAATCCAACATGTAACCCCGTTCTCGTTGTGTGTTGATGACTTGTTGTATGTAATGAATGGTACATTTGCATATGCATGTCTATACTCAATTTATGAATGGTTTTCGACTCACTTCTTGGAGTGTGAGTACCATACTATTATAGCCAGCATCCGGTTATATGAAGTTGCCACATCACATAGAGCCAACCTAATATTGGAGGATGCTAGCACAATAGTTAGTTCTAGTTAGATCATCTAGAGCTAGGTGTCGCATGGAGGCCGAGAAATATGGTGATAGCGTGACTGCGTGAGGTGGGCTTGTACGTAGTATGATGTAGGCACATGGATTGCCCTATTTCCTACTCCTCCGGTCTAAATGTGGAGAAGACTTGGTCGAGTTCTTCCTCCTTTTGCCGACACGTGGGACATCCAGCATCTAGGTCGTGTCATGCAAGAAAATGGAGTGCTAGTAGAAGCCACGTGATGTGCATCTTGGGTTAAACCGTAAATAGAATCTTACTCTTGAGTAACTCCAGAAGTGGCCACCGAAGATCTTTATTGAATTTGTTTTTCATCACCAGCACGTCAAGGTGAAAGATGTGCCGGTTCAGTGGGTCCTCTTGCGTTTTCACTAACATGTGGGACTGCATGTGAGCAAACAGATGATGGGCTCCACCCATCTGCTGGCTGGCTGAGGAGAGAAAGAGAGAGAGGAGGGCTGAGAACGGACTCCAGGAAATTTGTTCTACATAACCAGCACCTCGATATAGGCTCAATATAGTTGGGTGGCATGGGCCATAACTAGCATTCACGTCTAGCAGTACGGCACACGCCACCCACACGAGTCCCATCTGACACCAATTTTCTTGGAGTCCATGCTACAACCATCTCTTCTCCCTCCTGTTTTCTCAGCCATCGCACGATGGACGGGGTGGGGGTTTGCCGATAGTCAGTTTGCTCAACTGCGGTCCCACTTGTAAGTGAAAATGCAACACAACACACATTCCGCCTTGAGCGGCGTGCTGGACCAACCATGTGGTGGTGCGACGCAAACACGACATGCTTTTCCTTTTTAACTTGTAACTTGTAAAATTTGGTTCTGCTCCATGGCACGACAGATAGATAGAAATAACAATTTTCCCTAGAGTAATGAGAAGTTTGGTTTTGGCGCAGTTCATGCATGGAGTACGTATGAAAATTATGAAGTTGATGTGAAAGGTAAGATAATTACTAGTAGTACCATATACTACTACATGGATTTGATGGAAAGATAAAGATACATATATACAGATCCATCAACGACATCCTCACGCCCTAGTGCGCCGGGTCACCAACCGACGTGTGAGGAGCAACAGCGTTGGCGGCGAGCTCAACGTGCTTCTGAACAATGCCGTCCAAGGTTGCCCTGCGGTCCAAGAAGGCCAGCGACCTATCATCCTCCTCTTGCACGTAGTAGTCCTTGTGGATGATTTACGCGTAGACGTGGGTGATTATGTCAACGGTGTCTTGCTACACTAGGCACTGCGTGACGAGCGCGACCTCGAGGTGGACATTCTCCGGCGCGACGGCGGGCAGTCGCAGGGCCACCAGTGCGTCGAAGAGGTTGTCACCATAGAGGCCATTGAGGGTGGCGGGCGCGAGCTTCTTGACGACGGTGAACTTGTCGAGGAAGCCGACGAGGACCTCATTGAACAAGGAGATGAAGTTGTCATCCAAGCGGCCTCTCGCCCTGGCGGCCTCAAGCACGACCTGAAGACGTCCTCGGTGCCGGGCCGCTGGCCGGCGTCATGGACCATCTGGCATAGCCGGCTGTTGCTCGCGCTCATCGCCTCCATGGGTCTAGCTTCTAGTCAACTGATCTTGCGATTGGAGTAATCACTCTTGCCCTTGGTTAGGGTGCGTAGGTGCATAGGATTTCGTAGATTGGACTAGCGGGGAGACTTTATATGAGAAGTGTAAATTGCGTTGCATTCACGTGTGTGTTGGCCATCTACTCCTAGGCCCTCTACTGCCCCTGCCTTTGGCTGTATGACAGGTGGGCCAGCCACCTGTTGGGCCCACCGGTCATACACAAAAGGCAGTTGTAGTAAGTCAATGTAGTTGCGTCCCTTTGGGACTAAGCTCTGGCGCCTTAACTGCACCTGCCTTTGGCTGTATGACAGGTGGGCCAGCCACCTATTGGGCCCACCTGTCATACACCCAAAGGCAGGTGTAGTAAGTCAATGAAGCTGCGTCCCCCTCTGTGCCAGTGTAGTATAGTCATCTCACCGGACCTCTAGTTGGGGCCAAACGAGAGAACTTTGATGTTTATTGGTTTATTGGTCTCCTTTGCATTTTGCGCCAAGTTTTGACCTTTGATTTAATTAATAAAATGTTAATGCATGTAACCAAAAATGTTGTGCTAAGTAGTCTCAAGTCATTGGATGCATACGCACCCCACGTCTCGTATTGGGTGATTTATTTTTTCGTGGCAAAAAACAGGGAACGAGGTGGGTAGTTAATGCACGACGCCTAAAAGTTTTGGGATTACTATTTGGTTTTCGTAACATGACTAATGCACCAGTATGGAGAGAGTACAATAGTGCTCTTTGATTGCAGTTTTTTGTTGGTAGCTTACCAAGCTGAGCGCTCGGTGAGTACAATAGTAGTCTGATTGATGAGACTTCAGATTTGAGCCATCTACCAGAAGGAATAAAACAATACACCATGTATTTATTTACAGAGGGAGTAGTATATTTTTTGTGACATGCATTACTAGATATTGCTAGTCAAATACTAAATTCAGATGGACGTGGTAGTACTACTAAATCCAGATGGTGGTGCTAGTACTAGTAGTAGTACTGTACTACCCGTTGGTCAAATTATTACGTGCTACTCCTCACAATGAAGTGACAAGACCCTGCGCCGGAGATGACACCTGAGTGTAGGCGCCGTTGTCGGCGTTCTGGGAACGGGTGTCCCCAGACTTGCCTGCCTGCGGCCTGCGGCGTGGCTCAAGTGGTGGCCCAATACGGCCCATCTTCATCAGCACAAGACTCAATACCCTCGTGAGGGGCCAAGCCTTGTGGGGCGGATGACACAGGACTTCCTCAGGGACGACCTCGCCAGGCAGGCTCGCGAGGAGGCGGAGAGATCAAGGCAGGGTACCTCGCGAGGTGCTCGTGACGCAAGCCATGACGATCGAGACCAGGCGGGCGCTAGGTGGGCACCGGCCTGCGCAGTGTCCTTGTTTCCTCTTTGGTGCAAAGGGGGCAAGCACAGGCGTGGAGTACCGAGGCATCAGGAAAAGGTTGCCATTTCAGTGCAATGAGACGAAGACCAGCAGAACGGCAGGATGGAGGTCACCATGGAGCCCAGGACGACGTCATCGCCAGTGCCTTTGGCAGCCGAATACCAACTTTAGTCAGGATAACTTGTACTAGATGTTCCCCTTCGAAATGGCTGTTGTTGGCGCCCTTCCCGCTCAATATTTGGGAAGAGGACCAGGGCCTCTATAAATAGGACTAGCCACCACAAAGTAGGGGCATCTGATCAGGTGCTCATTAGAACCATAGGCGATCGAACTCACCCAAGCAGTTCATCGCACCAGCTCAAGAACACCTCTCGCGAGGCTGTTCATCCTTTGTACTGTTCATCATCAGCCCATGAGGCAATCCACCACACCACACACTGGAGTAGGGTATTACACCACAGCAGTGGCCCGAACCAGTATAAATCTCGTGTCCCTCGTGTTGTTCATCGTTTTAGCTTAGATTCTCATGAGGCGATTAGACGTGAATCGGTAGGGGGTAGATCTCCATGCGCACCCTAGAGTTTGAACCTTAAGGGTCTGCCGGAACCCAACATCCGACATTTGGCGTGCCAGGTAGGGGTGCGCTGGAGCTCTCCCTTTTGTCGACCCATTCTCCATCAGCACCGCGCTCTGCCCTCATGGCGGTCAACGCACCGCCTGCTCCGGCAGTCGACACCGGCGCGGGAACCAGGGGGCTCCGAGCCCTGGCCCCTGCCTTGCGACAGGTGCGGCGGCGGAACAAGTTCAAGCCGGACATGCCGCCGTGCTACAACGGTGCGGCCGATCCGCTGGCCTTCCTGCTAGCGTATGAAGAAGCCGTCCTCAAGGCCGGAGGCGACGACAGGGTCATGGCTAACTGGCTGCCCATGGCCCTCACCGGCGTCCCGCGCATGTGGCTGCTCCACCTGCCAACGGCTTCTGTGGCCTCCTGGGAGGAGCTGCGCAACCTCTTCCTCACGCATCACGCTGTGCCGGCGCCCCTAGTCGTCGCAGCCCTCCTGGGCGGATCACAGGCACCACTTTCAAGCCACCACGTGAAGCCTTTCGTCTGCCAGATCAGCGCCGTCCTCAAGCGCCGTGAAGCCCCCCCGGGTTGGGTGGCACCCAAGGCTGATTTGATCTTCAGCTTGGATGATCACCCCTCCAACACTGCCTGTTCGGGTGCGGTTCCGATGCTATGCACCCCCACCATCTGCCAGGTGGCCATCAGCATGACCCTCATCGACGGTGGTGCCGGCCTCAACGTGCTCTCAGTGGAGGCCTTTAGCCTCCTCCACGTGCCGCTAGAGCGGCTCCAACGCAGCAGGCCCTTCTCGGGCATCGGAGGCAGTTCCACCGGCTCCCTGGGGCAGATTTGCCTCCCGGTGACCTTCGGCACCCACGACAACTTCCGCACGGAGCTGGTCGACTTCGACATCGCCCCCATCAGCCTCCCGTACAACGCCATCCTCGGCTACCCAGCCTTGGCGCAGTTCATGGCAGCGACTCACCCGGTTTACAACCTCATGAAGATGCCCGGGAGCAGCGGTGTCCTTATCGTGTCCAAAGACACAAGGCATGCACTGCAGGCGCTCAAGCTCGCTTTCAAGATGGCCGCAGTGGCGCAGCCCGCCAGCGCGAATACCCTCGAGCCCAAGGGGGCTGCGCCGGCCAAGAAGAAGCAACTATTCACCCAAGACAAGAAGGAGACCAAGCAAGTACCAGTCGATGAGGATGGATCCTCTGGCACCACCTTTACCATAGGCGCCAATCTCGACCGTGAGCAGGAGGAGGCCCTGGTGAAATTTTTGTGCACAAACAAGGAGGTGTTTGCATGGGAACCTGATCAGCTGGCAGGGGTCCCGAGGGATGTGATTGAACACCATCTCAACGTGTGCCCCAACGTGCGCCTCGTGAAGCAGAAGGCAAGGCGACAGTCCACCGAGAAGCAGGCCTTCATCATCCAAGAAACCCGCAAGTTAGAGGCAGCAAGCATCATTCGCGAAGTTCGCTATCCTGAATGGCTCGTCAACCATGTTGTTGTGCCGAAAAAGGGAGGAAAGGAATGCATGTGTGTCGACTTCACCAACCTCAACAAGGCTTGCCCACAGGACCCATTCCCGCTCCCTCGCATCAACCAGATCGTTGATTCTACCGCCGAGTGTGACCTGTTGTGCTTCCTGGATGCCTTCTTGGGCTATCAACAGATCAAGATGGCGGTAGAAGACGTGGAGAAAACGGCCTTCCTGACCCCGTGTGGAGTATACTGCTATACCTACATGCCGCTTGGGTTGCACAACGCGGGCGCGACCTTTCAGCGACTGATGCATATTGCCTTGGGCCGGCAGCTCGGGAGGAACGCCGAGGCCTACATCGATGACATCATGGTGAAGTCTCGGGAGGCGAAGACCCTGATACAGGACCTGGAAGAAACCTTCGCGAGCCTCTGTGAAGTGGATCTACGGCTCAACCTGGAGAAGTGCGTATTCGGAGTCCCCTCGGGCAAGCTCTTGGGCTTCCTCATGTCCCACCAGGGCATCGAGGCTAACCCAAACAAGGTCATGGCAGTCGAAGACATGAGTCTGCCAAAGACCCTCAAAGAAATGCAGAAGCTCACCGGGCGAGTAACCGCGTTGGGACGCTTCATCTCCAAGCTGGGGGAGCGAGCATTGCCCTTCTTCAAGCTGATGAAGAAGAAGGGCCCGTTCGAATGGACAGAGGAGGCCGACAAGGCATTCCAAGACCTCAAGAAGTACCTTACCAGCCCTCCAGTGATGGTGGCTCCACGCCCTCAGGAGCCCTTGGTGCTCTACCTTGCAGCCACGCACTACTCCGCTAGCGCGGCCCTAGTGGCGGTTAGGGAGGAGCGCCGGGCCAAGGCCGTGCCAGCCGCGGCCCCGGCCGAAGCGGAGCAAAGCCCAGAAGGCCTCGCGAAGACCATGACCGTGGCAGATGGGGATCGGCCTCAGCAGGGGGACGCACCCAGAGCGGAGGAGGCCCCGCCAAGCGACCAGGCGCTGGGGGCTCCGTCGCCTCGGGAGGCGCCTCGACCTCCGGAAGACGCAGGCCACGCCAGCACCCTCAACCTTGTTGAGCACCCCAAGTACTTCGTTAGCACGGTGCTGCGGGATGCAAGGGCGCAATACCCCATGCCCCAGAAGCTCCTCCTTGCATTGCTAGTGGCCTCACGCAAGCTGCAGCACTACTTTCAAGGCCATCCCATCAAGGTCATCTCGGCATATCCTTTGGAAAGGGTACTCAGGATCCCCAACTCAGCTGGAAGGGTCGTTGAATGGAACATCGAGTTGCAAGCATTTCAGCTAGAATTCAGTATGACCAGAGTCATCAAGGGAGCCGCACTTGCAGATTTTGTGCCAAAATGGACGGAGGCACCGGGGCTCGAAGCAGGCGAGGATCGGTCGCTTTCCCCAGGAAGTGAAGTGCCGGACGGCTGGGTCATGTACTTCGACGGGGCATTCTCGCGACATGGCACGGGGGCTGGCACTGTGCTCATATCTCCCACTCAGGACAAGCTCTACTATGTCGTGCAGCTCTGCTTCCAACATGGAGAGAAGGTCTCCAACAACATAGCAGAATACGAGGGTCTGATAGCAGGCTTGAAAGCTGCAGCTGCCTTGGGGGTAAAGCGCCTCATCATCAAGGGTGACTCTCAACTTCTCGTCAACTTCTCCAACAAGGTGCACGAGCCAAAGGACGAGCACATGGAAGCATATCTTGCGGAAGTCTACAGGATGGAGAAACAATTTTGTGGGTTGGAGTTGTAGCATGTGCCTCGCGGCACCAATCAAGAGGCTGATGACATTGCCAGGAGGGCGTCCAGGCGGTTGCCTCTGGAGCCTGGCGTCTTCGAGGAATGACTCTTCAAACCTTCAGCAGCGCCATCTCTATCAAGCACAGCGCAGCCTCGGGAGGAGCTCCCTCAACCGCCTGCCTTTAGAGCCCCGGCCTGTGGCCCGACCTCAGGAGCGCGCCTGCTCCTGGCGCTAGAGCCTTAGGAGGGATGTTGGACCGTGGAGTTCAAGGATTACTTGATGCAAAGGATTCTGCCAGAAAAGGAGGAGGACGCGGAACGCGTGGCGCGGCAGGCCACGGCCTACCGCATCCAAGACGGAGAGCTCTATCGAAAGCGGCCGAATGACGTTTCCCAGTGTTGCATCTCTAGGGAGCAAGGGAAAGAGTTACTGGCAGACATTCATGGTGGAGACTGCGGGCACCACTCGTCTTCACGGACACTCATTGGCAAGGCATTCCGCAGCGGGTTCTATTGGCCAACGACACTCAACGACGCGATCGAGCTGGTGAAGGCTTGTGAAGCCTATCAATTCCACGCCAAGCAGATCCATCAGCCGGCTCAGGGCCTTCAGACCATTCCCCTCTCATGGTCGTTTTCTGTTTGGGGACTGGACATCCTTGGCCCGTTTCCTCGAGCGCTAGGGGGCTACCGCTACCTCTACGTCGCTATTGACAACTTCACGAAGTGGGCAGAGGTGGAAGCTGTCCGCACCATCCCGACTGGCTCAGCGGTCAAGTTCATCAAGGGCCTCGTGAGCCGGTTTGGGGTGCCTAATCGCATCATCACGGATAACGGTTCACAGTTCACCAGCAATCTCTTCAAAACATATTGTGCTAACCTTGGAACGCAGATATGCTACGCTTCGATGGCGCACCCTCGGAGCAACGGCCAGGCCGAGCGCGCCAACGCAGAGGTCCTAAAGGGCCTCAAAACCCAGACCTTCAAGAAGAAGCTGGAGGCCTGCGGCAGGGGCTGGCACGACCAGCTTTAGTCTGTGCTATGGTCCATCCACACAACCTCTACCAAGTCGACAGGCGAAACCCCGTTCTTCCTCGTCTACGGTGCAGAGGCGGTCCTTCCTCACGAGGTTAGGCATCGCTTCGCGCGGGTCCTGGCTTTCGACGAAGCACAGCAGGACGCCATGCGGGGGGTGGACCTCGTGCTGGGGGAGGAACGCCATCGGGAGGTTGCGCTTTAAGCAGCAAGATACCAACAGGCGTTGCGGCGGTACCACTGCCGCAACATCCGTCCCAGGACCCTCGAGGTAGGTGACCTCGTGCTCAGGTGGGTGCTCTCCAGGGAAGGGCTGCACAAGCTCTCGCCCATGTGGGAGGGCCCGTTCAAGGTTGTTCATGTCTCCAGGCCTGGCGCCGCACGCTTGGAGATTCAGGAGGGGGTGCCCATCCCGAACGCGTGGAACATCCAGCACCTCCAGAAGTTCTACCCTTGAAGAAAGGCCCAACGCCTGTAAAGAAGGCTCGGCGCCTGTGAAGCTAGACGAACCGAGGAAGGCCCGGTGCCTGTGAAGAAGGCCAACGCCTGTGAAGCTCATCACCCCGAGAAAGGCCCGGAGCCTGTGAAGAAGGCCAATGCCTGTGAAGGTCGCCGCCCATGACACTCTCACGTAATAATGAGTTGGGGCTGTACACGCCCCGGAGTCTCCGGAGAGCTGCCCTCGGGCCTCGGGGGCTCCCGCCCACGCCCAGTGGCAGCACTTAGCTCCACGCTGGTGAGAAGACGTCCAAGACTAGATTAGGTGCCGGACGCAGCTTTTTCATTTGCTTTCTGCAGTTGGCTTGTTTGTCCCTATTTGAAGTTTTATTGGAAGTTTCTTTTAGCGTTGTTGCCATCCCCGACCTGTGGCTCTTTGTCTTTGTCACCTACTTGACTCGTTTTCTCTCTCCAAGTCTCGTGAGGGGGCTACGTGGGTGCCCTCACGAGCGTTTCCTGACCCAGTCTTGTGAGGCTTTCCTACCCAGGTCCATCACAGGAGCACTCCTCCCGGTCCATGCCCCACGGGCATCGCGACACGAACACAGGGCCTGAGTCGGTTGCCCTCACGACCGAGACCGGAAGTTGCCTCTCCTGACTAATTCTTGTAGGACACGAAGCGCGACACGAGGCCCCAGCCTCGAGAAGTGAAGATTGCGGCAAGTCCCCCCGAGCTAAGTAATTCCTACACGCGAGCACGCGGCACCAAACACATCACAGGAATAACGAAAATAGCATAATAGTTAACGGCGACAGTCCAGCACGCCCCTGCGGGGCCCTACACTACTCTCTCTTTGCGCAAGGAAGGAAGGAAAACAAAATAGACACGGCTTGCTCGGCGCTGGCTCGTGGCGAGGGCTCGTACTGCCTCCGGAGCTCAGTCGGATCCCTCCTCACGCTTCACCGAGGGGCGACGGCGGGCTGACCCGCTACCTCCCTCAAAGCGAGTGCGATGGTGCGGAGGCTGGTCGCGGCCACCGCTGGAGGAGCTACCGTCCGAAGGGGAGCCACCGAGGCTTGGCAAGCTGCAAACACCGCCGGTGGTGCGCCCGCCTTCATCTTCATCCTGATCGTCGCCGAGGCTGGGCACCTGGCCGCCGTCATCGTCTTCGGGGCAGCATCCAACGCGGCGGCCGTCTTTCCCAAACACCCTCACGTAGAGGGTGGCGGCGCCGTCAAACTTGAAATGCAGGGTGCACCGGCGGCTCAGGCCTCGCGCGCGGGAAAACTTTTGCCAGCCGCGGGTCAGGGCCACGTTCCCGACGATGGAAATCTCCAGTGAGGCCCAAGAGGCCCTGCTGCAGCAACCTTCCGCTTGAAGCCAGAGGCCGCCGGGAGCGCTGGTCGGGAGTCCACCTACAAAGAAGCGGGGAAGCTAGAGCCAGCTGCCGGTTGGGTCCACTGACCACATGACGAACTCCGACAGCACCTCCGCCGAATGGAACCGCTGCCTGGGAGGCCGCGCAGCCACAACACACCTTCCCTCACCCATCGGGCATCCATCGCCGCACGGGAGATCGCAGCCGCGACCACGAGGAGCCGCCGCGGGAGACGCAGGATGCTTGCGGGGACGACCCCGGCCGCGCTTGGGCGGAGGAGAGTCAGGCCCTTCTCGACGAGCCTTTCCCTTCTCCGCGACCGAGAACCTCTTCGGTGGTGCCATAAGAGATGGCGAGCAGCTGGGACGGGGAGAAAGAAGGAAGCGAGGAGGAGGATGTATAGCGGGGGCTTGTGCGCTCCCGCATTTATAACCGGAGGAGGCCAACCGTCGGCCTCCACGATCATAGGTAATCATGACCCGTTTCTGCATGCA
Organism: Triticum aestivum; assembly: GCF_018294505.1. Lineage (NCBI taxonomy): Eukaryota > Viridiplantae > Streptophyta > Magnoliopsida > Poales > Poaceae > Triticum > Triticum aestivum. The sequence continues at coordinate 387,841,676 of NC_057801.1, forward strand.
GGGAATTGTTAAGTCAACTAGTTGCCGAGGCGGTGTGGGGAAGCGGAGATGCCCACGTCCAATCAACCGCCAGGTGACGCCCAAGGCCGCAGGCTGATGGGGCCCGCGGCGCTCCGCACTTGCCCCTTCGCTTCCCTGCTAAGCCCAGTCTGAGCGCGCCTTGGGCCCGGGGGCTACTGTCAGCGTTCTGGGAACGGGGGTCCCCAGACTTGCCTGCCTGCGGCCTGCGGCGTGGCTCAAGTGGTGGCCCAGTACGGCCCATCTTCATCAGCACAAGACTCAAGACCCTCGCGAGGGGCCAAGCCTCATGGAGCGGACGACATAGGACTTCCTCAGGGGCGGCCTCGCCAGGCAGGCTCGCGAGGAGGCGGAGAGATCAAGGCAGGGTACCTCGCGATGTGCTCGTGACGCAAGCCATGACGATTGAGACTAGGCGGGCGCCAGGCGGGCGCCGGCCTGCGCAGTGTCCTTGTTTCCTCTTTGGTGCAAATGGGGCAAGCACAGGCGTGGATACCGAGGCATCAGGCAAAGGTTGCCATTTCAGTGCAACGAGACCAAGACCAGCAGAGCGGCAGGATGGAGGTCACCGTGGAGCCTAGGACGGCGTCATCGCCAGTGCCTTTGGCAGCCGAAGACCAACTTTAGTCAGGATAACTTGTACTAGATGTTCCCCTTCGAAATGGCCGTTGTTGGCGCCCTTCCCGCTCAATATTTGGGAAGAGGACCAGGGCCTCTATAAATAGGACTAGCCACCACAGAGTAGGGGCATCTGATCAGGTGCTCATTAGAACCATAGGCGATCGAACTCACCCAAGCAATTCATCGCACCAGCTCAAGAACACCTCTCGCGAGGCTGTTCATCCTTTGTACTGTTCATCATCAGCCCCTGAGGCAATCCACCACACCACACACTGGAGTAGGGTATTACACCATAGCGGTGGCCCGAACCAGTATAAATCTCGTGTCCCTCGTGTTGTTCACCGTTTTAGCTTAGATTCTCATGAGGCGATCGGACGTGAATCGGTAGGGGGAAGATCTCCGTGCGCACTCTAGAGTTTGAACCTTAAGGGTCTGCTGGAACCCAACATTCGACAGCCATGTTCGGCATACCAAAGTCGGCCTCATCGTCTGCAGTCACTATCATCATGGCTGTAGAGCTTAGCCTGCTTACAACTAGCCGTGTTCGACATAATTTCCCGTGCGTAGATGCCCATTCATTGCACGGAACACCAAGATTGGGGGTGGATGGCGCCGGCAGTGGCCATCGCGCCATATTTTTCCATGGCCTTCTAGATGTGGTGGGGAGGAGATAAGGTTGATTATGAGAGACAAGGAGTTGTTTGTAAATAGGGAACAAGTGCAGGCATCCTTTTGCAAAACTGCAGAAGTTTGGTTTGTATGCGTCAGATCTAGATCCAACGGCTATTGGTGAAAGATGGTAGGCACAACATCATCACCAACTCAGGACCTCTTTGCGTCGCAAGATTTTGAAAATGCAGGAATAGGACACGGCAATATTACAAGTTTCAAACTGATATTACAAATGTTAGGAGTAATGCTGCACCTACGAAGAGGGAATTACTAGGAAGCTTACGTGAGAACTTTTGTTACTTTAGGTGGATGCAACATTATCGTACAAACTAAAATCCACCACCTTGACAAGTCACTAATGGGCAAATAAATTTTTGAGTCTATGGCCACTTGATGTTTCAACATCAAATTCAGCTTCTGCGGAGACTTTGTCATTTAGGCTTAGACGCTTGCGGTGATCAGCACGCCATTCATTGTTGTGCCAGAGAACGCCAAACCTCATTACCTTGAGCACCCTTGCCTCCAAAACAAAGAGCTTGGCCAGCTTAATCTCAGATGTGCTGCCTGGGTAGTCGATCAAATCAATTTCTATAAGATGAAGATCAAGGCATTCGATGAGATTGTTATAGTGCAACACATTTTTCACTTTCGGGTCTTTTTTTATCTGCAAAATAAGAGAACATATTAGAGCAACTGGATGTATAAGATTGTCTTGTCATCAAGAGGTACCAATATCATTCGCTCATACGATAGGGTTGGCTGGCTAGTGATATTTTTCACTCTCTCTCTTTCCTCTCATTTACCTAGGAGCACGTGAAGAGCTTGGGCATTTGTTGCCTTCCACTATGTGGCCGATGCCATATTTCTCAAAAGTATGCCACATAATACGCATCGATGTCAAATCAAAAGATTTTGGCACCGCTCTAGCGATGTGGGAGAGTTGGCACCGTTGTGCACACAGACCAATATGTATAAACAAATTAATCAAACCAACTACACCAGCCTCTCACTCTCCCAAACAAGTGTTTTTTATTGCCTCAGTCCTCTCCCTCTCCCACGCAAGTGTTTTTTTCTTGCATGAGTTAATTTGGCACTGGAGAAAGTAGGTGATCCAGATTGGGGCACCAGGTGAGAAATGGAGGGGCATCGATGCCAAATGCATCACAAGTGAATTTGGCACGTGTTTTGGCCTACATAGTGGAGGGCCCTTATAGCCCACTTTTGTGCTACCTCATATTTAGTGTAAAATTTTGACCATAGGTTTACCTAAGTAAATGCCAATGCATGTCACCAAATATTATACCATTTGAAATTATGTTCAAATACAAATCCAACGATATAATTTTTAGTGACCTGCATTAACATTTTGTCAGTTAAATCTATGGTCAAATTTTGATACTACAAAATTGGAAGAGTAAACCAGGACGTAGGTAGTACTTGCTCTTAGGGTAACCATAGAGTTACTAGTCTAAGTTACTTGCCACTATGACTAGCCTAGGCTACTATAGTAGTAGTACAACAACAACAAAAACGATGCAGGTGATCACGTGAGAAAAAATACTAAAAACATTTCTTTCGGTGCAGTGCATAGATGCAGTTTTGAACACTATGCTTTTCATCATAATTTGGGAAAATTACAAAAAAAAATTAAGCTATGTTGTGATTACCGTTTACTGATAGGAAAGAAGTTTCACCTCGATGAGTAGCTTCTCCGTGCACGGAAAGCATGTAAGGAATCCAACAACTTGATCCAGATTGGGGCCGATAGATTTTATTGCCAAGATCTTCACTATGCGCATAGACTGGGTCAAGCTTGTGGGAATCATTTTCTGGATGATAGTCGTAAATATATCAAGAAGAAATTTAAAAATGTGAATTTCAAGAAGATGAAGAAGAAGATGAGTGTTGTACCTGAATGATTACGGATCCAATAAAGAGTTCGGAGAATTTGGCAGATGAGACACCAACGCTGTCAATTTTGGCGCGTCAATGAACCTAATTTTTGTTGGACCTTCTATATCAGATACAAGCAATCTCTCAAGGAAAGGCGCATTCTCAATGACCATAACATGGAATAGCTGGAGTGATCTCTTCCCAATTTATGTCTTGTTGCGGGGCCAGCAAGACACATAAATCCATCGGAGATTCGTCGAGGCGATGTGGAGGCTAATGAACCCATGGATCTGTTGAAGATGAAGGTACTCGAGCGCAGTACAACTGCGGAGCAGGTGGTCCATAGCCTTCTTCGAGATGCCAACATCGAAGAGGTCGAGATGCTTGAGTTGAGGAATAAGAAGGGCGGGCACAACATTAATCTGGGGAAGATAGCAGGAGCTGAAGCTAGCGCGGCGCAGTGTTGGCATGAGGTGGAGCGCGGACGGCGGTAGAGAGCGACATCGTCCAGCTTCAAAGTTGAGATCCTCGAGCTGATCTAGGGCGGGGGATAAGAACCACTCGTCGAACTTGGTTTGGACCTTGTAGTTGGTACTGAACATGCGGATGTCAAGGTGTCTGGCTGGCCCAGTGTGCGATGAAAGGATCTTGGAGACTACGGCCATGCGTTTGCAATCCCCGTTGTAGAGGCAGCTGTTGACGGTATGGTTGAGGGGGACGCGATGCCAGAGGGGGCACCACCATCGGGAGAGCAGGGTGGTCCGCACGACAGATTTGGTTGGGAGGAGGTTGATGATGATGAGCAGCATGTCGTCGGGGAGGCTGCTGATGAAATCCAGGCTCGCCGGATGCGGTTTTGGCTCGAGTCGCCTCCGCTTATTGGCTGCCTCGCCGTCCATCTCAGCCGGCGGCGACGCTGGTGTACACGTGTGCTGGTGTGTGTTGTGTGCAGGGTGTGCGCGAGTGCGTCCTTCTGTGCATGCTGCCGCGCAGTGGTGAAGTGTGCACGAGTGCGTCCTTCACGCGGAAGAAGTGTGCCCTCAATTTACTAGTGTGCGAGGTGCCACCCCGAGTGGTTTCAACTTTGTTTACTTCATCGTGTGTCAGATGGGCTTCTAGTTTACTTATTTTCACCCACTGCCACATGGGCCAGCACACGAAGATAGAGAACACGAGCTGACAAGGCAGCATGTGGACTGGTTGAACAGTCAACTAAACAATATATAGAGCTATACGCTGACACAATGATCATATAATCCCTCGACTTAGAGAGTTCGAGTGAGAGGGGAGGCCCGTGATTGATAGCAAAGAGAGAAAGAGAAAGAGCTACTCCCTCCGTTCGATAATGCAGTGCCTACATTTTTTTAAGTCAAACTTTTGAAACTTTGACCAAGTTTATAAAGAAATTATTTATATCTACAATACTAAAGATAAATTATAGTATGAAGTAAGTACATGATGTGATGAATCTAATGATCGTTCCAGATGTAAATGTTTTTCTCCACATATACCTGGTCAAACTTTTCTGAGCTTTGACTTTTCAAAACATCCGCATGCTTATGGATGTGAGAGAGTACCTAACTAGAGAGAGAGAGAGAGAGAAATAGAAAGAGTGACTGAAAAAGTGTGTGTGCGTGTGTGAAAGAGACAGGGACAACACATGATCAAAGTAGAGAAAAAGCGTGTGTGTCTTATGCAAACATATCACACATGCATCTTCGATAGCGGAAGCAAGGTGAGGAGATAGTGTGTGGTTGTTTGAAACCGAGAGAGAAAGACCCCTAGCATGTGGCCAAGAGGGGTCTGACAAACAAGGGAGAGAGGTAGAGAGGGACGTATGGAGAAAATGCAGACATGGGGAGGAGAGAGTGTATGTTTGTCATAGAGAGATCCCGTGGAGATTGTGATGGAACTACATGGGTGGGAGATCGAGTGACAAGGTGTGTGCGTGATAGAAGATACCCCGAGAGATATCGAGATAGACGTATGGATGGAAGGAGACAATACGTGTGTTCCTGATGGCTGGTGAGATATAGTCATACTTAGGGGGGAGTGCGTGCGCCTATGATGGAGTGAGGGATTATGGTACTTAGGGGGTGCATGTCACATAGAGAGAGAACAAGGGCGGAGAGTGTTAGATGGGTCTATGTAGCACGAGCAAGACATGTGTATGTGTGAACTAGGGAGATATAAAGTTTGAGAGAGATAGAGGAGCCCCGATAAGGCTGAGTGGTGCGTCAGATAGCTGAGAGGGGGAAAGAGATATTCCATCCGCTCGATAATGCAGTGCAAATAAATTTTTTAGAAGTCGAACTTTGGAAACTTTGACCAGGTTTACGCAAATATTATTTATATGTACAATACCAAAGATACATCATACGAAACTACATCTCATGATGAATCTAATGGTATATGTTTGCCGTTTTAGATGTAAATGTTTTTCTCCACGTACATGGTCAAACTTTGTGATGTTTGACTTTTCAATAAATCTATATGCTATGGACCGAAGAGAGTGCCTAAGTCGAGAGACATCAAGTGCGTGTGAAGGAGAATGAGTGAGTATGCAAAAAGAGTATGTGTGTGAAAGAGATAGGGACAACAAACGATAAATTAGAGAGAGAGTGTGTGTGTGTTCGTTTCTTATGCAAACATATCACGCATGCATCTCCGAGATAGAAAAGCGAGGTGAGGAGATACATGAAGATAGCTAGTGCGTGATTGTTTGCAATGGAGAGAGACAACCCTATAGCACATGTCCAATAGAGGTCTGACCAACAAGGAAGAAAGGTCGAGGGGGACGCATGGAGAAGATGGATGCATGGGGAGGGAGAGAGGGTGTGTTTGTGATAGAGAGATCCCCTCGAGATCGTGAGGGGACTATATGGGTGGGAGATCAAGGGACGAGCTGCGTGTGCGATAGAAAGATGCCTCGGGAGAAATCGAGATAGACCATGCACATGTTTGTGATGGAGACTAAGAATTAGCTAGTCATATACATACAGGGGGGACTGCATGTGCCTACAATTGAGTGGGAGACCATCATACTTGGCTAGGCATGAGATTGTGTGTGTGTGCGTGTGAGATGGAGAGAGAACGAGGGAGAGAGATAGAGTTTTAGATGGGTCTATCGAGTGCGGGTGAGATATGCATGTGTATGTGTGACCCAGGGAGATGGAGAGTTTGAGAGAGAGAGGGAAGAGCTCCGAGATGACAGAGTGGTGCATGAGAGAGTTACAGGCAACGAGCCAGGGAATTTGTGGGCGTATGATGAGTGCACCCAGGATATTTAGCTTGGACTAGAGAATCATACATAGTGTGCGAGAGAGACCTTTACATGGAGTATATATGCATGCGAACTAGAAAGACCCCCCCCCACACACACACAAAGATAGAGAGATAGAGAGAGAGAGGGAGAGGGCCAACAAGGTTTGTGTGTTGGATGCGTGCGACAGAGTTGAAGATTGTCGGCGAGAGAGAGACAGCAGGAGTCCGGGAGAGCGGGAGGTCGCATTTTATGCATCAAAGACTGATATAAACCATGTTTCGATATAAACTTGCATTCAAATAGTTAAATTGGAGAAGATGTTTTCTGCAATCCACACATGAACGGAGATATGCATATCAAACAAGTTCATTAATTTGACTTTCAACATGTTCATGGAGTACTATAATACTTTACAACATGCTACTCGATTGAGGTGTTCAATTTTGGATTTAGTTCACTTTTTGACCTAGTGAACGAGCTATTTCATTGAATCAAGATATTTCATTTTGGGTTTGATTCCCGTTTTGAGTGGGTCAACTATTTGTCATATAGTAAATCGTTAGCAACGAGCATGTAAAAACACATTACTCCCAAGTATCATCTCTCCATCTAAAAAATAAGTGGCAGGCTACTATTTAAAAATTTCATTCGAATCGACTTGGTAAGGTAGACGTGGATGCTCGTTCTCCCCAAATTTGAATGTCCATTAAACACCCTCTGCTTGATGGAATTCGCCCGAGCAAATAAATGGGAGACGCGAAATTACCGGCCTATGTGGGACACATTAATTGGCCTGTTGTACATTGAGGGTAGGTTCGTAACTTCATCCAAGCGCGCCTTCTCCTCGGCCGAAATGACATGTGCCGAATAATTCATAAACCATGGTCGGCAAAACACCCTCTCCTCGACCGAAGTCGCTCGCGCCAACTATTTCAAAACATGCCCTCCTCGCCCGAAATCGCCCGCGCCCACTATTTCAGAACACACCCTCCTCTCCCGAAATCACTCGCGCCCACTATTTCAAAACACGCCCTCCTAATCGCAAGCACCCACTATTTGGGAGAAGCAAAGTTACTCTACTATCCCCGACCCTCAGTACACAGGCCCAAGATGAGAAGCCTAAAGGTAGCGGTAGAACTGTAAGTCCCCCCCCACTCACATTTCAGACAAATGTGTCCTTAAGACATGGTTCCCCCTCCCAATTCGCCATTCATACCTTGTGGGCACTGAGGGAGTCCTGGATTAGGGGGTGTCCGGATAGCCGAACTATCACCGTTGGCCGGACTCCTAGACTATGAAGATACAAGATTGAAAACTTTGTCCCATGTCCGGATGGGACTTTCCTTGGCGTGGAAGGAAAGCTTGGCGATACGGATATGTAGATCTCCTACCATTGTAACCGACTCTGTGTAACCCTAACCCTCTCTGGTGTCTATATAAACCGAAGGGTTTTAGTCCGTAGGACGAACAACAATCATACCATAGGCTAGCTTCTAGGGTTTAGCCTCTCTGATCTCGTGGTAGATCTACTCTTGTACTACCCATATCATCAATATTAATCAAGCAGGAGTAGGGTTTTACCTCCACTGAGAGGGCCCGAACCTGGGTAAAAACATCGTGTCCCTTGTCTCCTGTTACCATCCGCCTAGACGCATAGTTCGGGAACCCCTACCCGAGATCCGCCGGTTTTGACACCGACATTGGTGCTTTCATTGAGAGTTCCTCTGTGCCATCGCCATCAGGAAGGATGCCTCATCCCGTCTTTAAAGACGGCACCGTTGCCAAAGGAGCTCTGGCCATCGGCCAAACTCTCCGACTAGGGGGTTTTCTTATGACCGCCTGTTCGGCCGCTGCGCCGACAATGACTTCTCGGGTCATCAAAAGCAATCTTCACGTCAACTCGGAACTCGCTGAGCAGTTAGATCCGATGGAGCTCTCCTCCTTGAACGAGCTCTTGGATCGCATCGCCGCCCTGGGAATCGCTACAGATTACGACCAGATTGGGCCTAAAACCGATCTGAGAGAGATTAACTCTCCCCAGGCTACCCACCACGTTGTTGTGGTAGAGGATCAATACGGCGGCCCTTCTTCTATCCTAAGGACTAGCTATGTCCGGATTCCTGACTCCTCCATGCCGGATTCCCGTGGAGGGGAGAACACCACTCAAGCCTTGAACTTAAAGTCAGGCAGCGGGCCAGATTCATCGGACAACGTCCAAGAACTCAAGCTTCCAAGTTCGGAAGCTTCTTGGCCCCTGAGTCTTAGATCGGACGGAGTTCGGAATTTAACTCCACCCGCCCACCCAAACATAAGCGATCTATCCCAAATCCGGCAAGAGCCCACTGAAACAGTACATCATTACTGCGCCAGATTCCTCCTAGTCATGAACAGGATAAAGAACTGCCGTGAAGAGGACGCAATTTCATTCTTCTGCATTAATTGCACGGACGAAGGAATCCTCAACGCCGTAAGTCATCGCGAAATTACACGCTTTGCCGACTTGGCGTCCATAGTACGAAAGTACTGTGCGATGGAAAGCGCCAGGAAAACCGAAATCAAATTTTGGGATAATCCGACCTTGAACACAACCCCAGTCCAAAGTAAAAGGGTGCATCATTACCAGGCACCTGAGTCAAATACCAAAAAGCAAAAACCCTTTAAAGGGCATGGAACCGTACTGGAGGGATGGTTCAATGGACCCTGCAAAATTCATAGTACAGAGGGCGCCACGCCAACTCATAGCCTTAGAGCATGTTGGATACTATGGCAGGTGGCCAAAAGTGGCGAAGAGCTCCTAGATTTAGAGCACCAGCCCAGCAATACAAGTACGGTATTAACAATATTCGAAACTTTCGCATCAAATAATATGCGGAAACGAACAGTTCGCAGCCTCACCGAAGTCCACCAGGTAGCAACAATAAATCCATGGAGTGACACGGCTATTACCTTCAACGCCAGCGACGAACCTAAATTCCGAATAGCCCGAGCACCAGCCGCATTGGTCCTAAGTCCAATAGTGGACGGCTTTCGCCTTACCAAGGTACTCATGGATGGCGGCAGCGGATTAAACCTCATTTACGAGGAAACCCTTCAAAAAATGGAAATAGACTGGAGCCGCATTGAGCAAAGCAGCGTAACCTTTAGAGGAATAATCCCCAGTAGGGAAGCATGCTATACAGGAAAAATCACACTGGATGTAGTGTTCGGCACGCCGGACAATTACAGGTCCGAGGAGGTCACATTCCAAGTGGCCCCGTTCAGCAGCGGATACCACACTTTATTAGGGCGGCAGGCATTCACAATTTTTCAAGCTATACCCCATTACGGGTACATGAAGCTCAAAATGCCCGGACCCAACGGAATCATCACTCTTGTTAGTGACCCGGACATAGCACTTCGTGCTGAAAATAAAACGGCCGCACTTCCCTAGAGGCGCTATCCGAAGCCCTAGCGGCCGAGGAACTCACTGCGCTGCGCTCCATGGTGAACAGGGACGATGTGATACTCGATAAGAGATCCAAGTCCACCTCTTTTAAACCGGCGGACAAAATAGTCAAATTCCAAGTCCATCCAACGGACCCTACAAAAACGGCCTCCATCGGGGCACAATTAAAATCTGATGTCGATGCTGCACTACGAGAACTCCTACGGGAAAATTGGGATATCTTCGCCTGGCACCCTTCAGACATGCCAGGAATCCCACGCCGGCTGGTAGAGCACAGCCTAAATATCCTAAAAGGATTCAAGACAGTCAAACAAACTCTTCGGCGCTTCTCCGAACCCAAGAGACAGGCCATGGGAGAGGAACTAGACAAACTATTGGAGGCCGGATTCATTAGAGATAAAAAACATCCGGACTGGCTAGCAAACCTGGTAATGGTACCAAAGAAGGACAAATCCTGGCGCCTGTGTGTGGACTTCAAGGACCTTAACAAGGCTTGCCCAAAGGATCCCTTCCCTCTTCCCCGTATCGATCAAATTATCAATGCTACCGCAGGGCACGATTCATTATGCTTCCTCGACGCATACTCCGGCTACCACCAAATTAAGATGGCAGAGCCATACCAAGCCGCAACAGCATTCATCACTCCATACGGCCCATTCTGCTTCAACACAATGCCCTTCGGGCTCAAAAACGCCGGCGCAACATATCAGCGCATGATTCAGACATGTCTGGCAAATCAGATCGGAAAAACAGTGGAGGCATACGTAGACGATGTGGTCGTCAAATCCAAGCATGTCGAAACTCTAGTAGACGACTTGAGGCTCACATTCGACAATCTCCGAGTATATGACATTAAGCTCAACCCGGAAAAATGCGTTTTCGGCGTACCAGCCGGAAAGCTCTTGGGCTTCATCTATCCGGTAAAGGAATTGAAGCAAACCCAGCCAAGATCCAAGCTCTGTTACAATTGGATATCCCAAAAGACCTCAAGCAAATACAAAAATTGACTAGATGCGTGGCGGCTCTAAGCCGCTTTATCTCCCGCTTAGGAGAAAAGGCATTACCCCTTTATCGCCTCCTGCGGCGCACCAAACACTTCGAGTGGACGGATGCCGCCACGGCCGGACTCAAAGAAATCAAAGCCGTATTGGCAACAAATCCGGTCCTGGTCGTGCCCAATACGGGCGAACCAATGCTATTATACATCGCGGCAACCCATCAAGTCGTAAGAGCGGTGCTTGTTGTCGAACGAGAAACGGACGGTCACAAGTTCCCTCTCCAAAAACCAGTTTACTACGTGTCCACTGTCGTAACTCCATGCAAGTCACGGTACCCGCATTATCAAAAGATAGCATATGCAGTGTTCATGGCATCCCGGAAGCTGCGACACTATTTTGAAGAGTGTTCGATAACAGTAGCCTCCGAAGTACCTCTTAATGACATTATAAACAACCGCGACGCAACGGGCCGGATTGCCAAATGGGCCATCGAGCTCCTCCCGTTCGACATAACTTACAAGCCAAGGCGAGCTATTAAGTCAGAGGTTTTGGCCGGCTTCATCGCCGAATGGACTGAAGCCGAACTCCCTAAAGAGTACAGCGCATATTCCAATTGGATCATGCACTTCGATGGCTCCAAAATGTTGGCCGGTCTAGGGGTTGGCGTCGTTCTGACATCCCCAACCGGAGATACAATCCAATACATACTTCAGATAATGTACACGGACTCCAACAACGCAGCCGAATATGAGGCCCTTCTACATGGTCTCCGGATGGCAGTCTCCATGGGCATTCAGCGCCTAGAGGTCCGCGGGGATTCAAACCTCGCGATATCCCAAATAAATGGAGACTTTGATGCCAAGGATCCGAAAATGGCAGCTTATCGCAACGCCGTCCTAAAAATGTCAGCTCGGTTTGAGGGGCTTGAATTTCACCATATAGCCCGGGAGAACAACCAGGCAGCAGACGTTATGGCACGCATTGGCGCAAAGCGCGATGCCGTCCCTCCCAACATCTTCCTAGAGAGGCTTTTTAAGCCATCCGTATCATGGGAGGGAGAGTCCGGAAATAACAGCCCGGACCTAACCACACTTCCCCTCACTGAACATTCCGACATAATTGGTGGCTCCGCCACCGAAATAACACCGTCAGCCCACACAATAATGGCAGTCATTGCCCCGTGGACAGAACCATTCCTAGCCTACCTAACAAGGCAGGAACTTCCCGAAGACCAAAACGAGGCCCGCTGCATAGTGTGGCGATCTAAAGCCTATAAGGTCCATGAGGGAGAGCTTTATAAGAAAAGCACAACCGGAGTCCTTCAAAGGTATATCTCCGAAGAGGAAGGGCGAAATCTTCTGGCTGAAATTCATGCCGGACTCAGCGGGCACCACGCCGCAGCCCGGGCCCTTGTAGGCAAGGCCTTCCGTACAGGATTTTATTGGCCGACGGCCCGGGCAGATGCTCAGGACTTGGTCCAATGATGCGTAGGATGCCAGTTCTTTGCTAATCAAAGCCACATGCCACCCACCGCCCTCAAAACTATACGCATCACCTGGCCGTTCACGGTCTGGGGGCTTGATATGGTTGGACCCCTTAAAGGAGGAACCCACAAGCAAAAATACCTACTTGTCATGGTGGATAAATTCACCAAATGGATAGAGGCAAAGCTTGTTAAGACGGCCGAATCCGGACCGGTGATAGACTTCATATCAGGGGTAGTACACCGTTATGGCGTCCCCCATAGCATCATCACCGATAATGGCACGAACTTCACGGCCGACGAGGTCAAACTCTGGTGCAAAAACATGGGCATCAAGCTCGACTACGCTTCAGTCTATCATCCTCAAACTAACGGTCAGGTTGAGCGCGCAAACGGTCTAATAATGAGCGGCATCAAACCCAGACTAGTGCGGTCCCTCAAGGAATCTAATACGCACTGGGTAGAGGAGCTTGACTCCGTACTCTGGGGGCTGCGGACCACGCCGAATCGCACTACCGAATTCACACCATTTTTTATGGTGTACGTCGCAGAGGCAGTTTTGCCCTGCGACATAATTCATGACTCACCTCGCATGCGCATGTACGAAGAAAGAGAAGCCGAGCTCGATCGGCAGGACAGTTTGGACGCCTTGGAGGAGGAGCACGATGTGGCAAAGGCCCGTTCCGCATTCTATCAACAGCAGGCTCGAAGATACCAAAGCAGAGAAGTACGGGCCAAAGCCTACAATGTTGGCGAATTAGTTCTACGCCTGCCGGACAAGAAAAAGGACAAACTCAAGCCCAAATGGGAGGGTCCCTTCATCATCGACCAAGTCCTAACCGGCAGCGCGTACCATCTGCGGAACACATCGGATTACCGATTGGAGCTGAACCCATGGAATGCAGCCCGTCTCCGAAGATTTTACGCCTAACACCGGACTCGGGGTTCGTTTCCTTCCTCCATCTATATTTTATACTTTAATTGTCCTTTATTTCTCTCCTTCTCCCTCCTTTTTCTGAAGCCGTTGAAGGCCCGTTTGCGCATTGTTCGCACACACTTGACGTGTTGTACGCGCTCAATATACCTGGGGGCTTCTTTAACAGAAGCTTATTTCTACGGGCTTTATGCCCAACACACGTGTCACACTTCCGCATGTACCTTTTATTCACCATTATATGCATCGATATGACTTAAGTTTTGGCCAAGCTGGGTTGCCTGGCTCCTGTGCTTACCCCTACGTTCCCGATTGTTTGGCTAGGTGGTAAAGGGAGCACCTCTGCGATTGTTACCGCCGGGTCAGCCGGACGCGTACCTCAGACTAGGTGAAGCCGAAAGCTAGCGTTCTTAAGGGAATATTTGGTCGGCGAACTAAAAGACGATTTCTTATTTATCCATTTATCTGCCCCCAGATGTTTTTCTGCTTTTTTCGCAGTCCGGACATGCACTTTAGGGCATGCTTCCCAGGGAAAGGAACCCCTAACGGAACTATTCTCCCTCGAAGATGTTTCTTACTAACCATGTAATATAACATAACTAGTTGGGCACTTGTCTGATAGAGCACCAATGACCCCTACGCCTGGTCTCCACGCATGCCCCAGTTCTTACATAACCGCGAGGGTATTTGGACACACTCCGGACGATAGGGTCCCGAGGTTGAAGCGAGAGGGTCCACTACGACAAACGATCTACAATCCAGCTAGAAGGCATTTTACATGTCATTTTTTCAAACTGACTGATTGTATTCCTCTTCAATACCGTCTAATAGGCTGTCCAGTTTACAGTCCCGCTGGGAATACTTTGTGGCCAGATCTACTTGGCCGTACGCTAAGCTCACAGGGATCTCCTTCCCATCAGGCCCCACAGGTCTGACCTCGGCCATGTGGTTTGGGTCAGCCTTCGTGTACCGCGTCTTCACCATGGCCCTGGCCTCCCTGGCGCCTTGACGGCAGGCCGATATCTTACATAGCCGGAAGCGCCGCCGTGCTCCCTGAATCCTCTCTGCAATCTCTCCAAGGCCTTCGGCTAGGGAGATGGATGGCCACAAGGCCTGGGCGACGTCTCTCATCACCTGCCGAACTCGTTCGTGCAGTTGAAGCAACTCGGGAAGCAGGTCACCCATTGAACCGGGCATTTCCTCTGCAGGACGACCTGTGAGCATACCTACAGACATCTTTCTGTTAGTCGACTTCCTCGCCGAACTCTTCTTTTCAAAAAAGCTCGCTCAAGCACTTACTATAAATGCCGCGACGAAGCCGCCGATTCTCCTTAATGGAGTCAGACAGCTGGGCTCGAACATCCTTTAGTTCCTCACCCAGCTTGGTGTTGGCATCTTGGAGTTGTTTTTCTCTTGCCTCACCCTTGTAAGCACATTCTCGCCAGCCTTTAACTGGCGGAGGAGATGTTGCTTGTCCGGATCTAGTCCGGCGCCATCTGCAATATTATTGTCAGACTTATACACACGCCACACTTCACAAACTATTTATCTTTTGAAGTATATGTTACCAGAGGGGGTCTCTGTGGCTCCTCCTGGGGCGTCTAGTGCGGCCTCAAGTTGGGCCTTGCACTCTTCAAGCTCCTGAGACAGTCGGGTATTCTTTTCCGTAAGATCCTGCATAACAAATGATCCTTAAATTAGTTCTCCTAACTAATTTTAAGTCTTGGGGGCTACTGGCATATATAACTGTCTAATTTCCTTACCCGTATGTCCTTTACATACTGCTCCGTGGCTCTGGCCAGACCATCTTGAGCAGCACGGAGGTGCGCGTCTCCCGAATTGAAGGCGTTCAATGCTTCTTGGGAGAAACACGCGTCACGAAGAACTGTCCGGCGGTGCCTGTGATTCATGGCACTCTCCACCTCGGAGTTGGTGGTGGACAATCTGTCAGCATCCTCTGTCAGAGGAGCATCCGACGCACGCCTCGCGCTTACCTCCGTTTCTGGACCCGGCGTTGGAGCCTGGCTGGTGGAGGCTCGATTCGCCATCTCTCCGGATACAGTCCGTCGAGCGCTCTTTTTCCTGAAAGGAGCACCAGCGTTAATATACCTTCCCGGAGTCAACCCTGGGAATATGGTGACACGCGTTACCGTTGCGGCGGCGTTTCAGTCCGGATTGCACTTCTTTTCAGCCTGCTTGGCCGTGCTGCCTCTTGTTGGCTAGCCGCCACGGGCTCGGCCTCCCGCCTCGAAGGCACCCCCTGCAAAACACCATTGATATATGATGATAAAAAATAAAGAACGGATGGGTAATTAGCAAGGTCTGGGGCTTCGGTCTCAATTACCTGTGAGGCAGGAAATATTCCGGGGTAGTCGGCCGTAATGGCAACCAAGGCATTGTCAATGCTTAGTTGGTGAAATACCCCATCAATCAGCTCCACCAATATGTCCGGATCCTCTTGGGAGGTCGGATCGAGGAACCGTTCTGGATCCTCGGGTTGCGGGGGCGGGCTGCTTATATCTTTTACGGCCTGACGCAGTTCCTGCGTCGAACTCACAAAATGAAATATATAACTATGGGAGTACGGATCGGATGTGCGGAAGAGGGGATGTTCGAGGATTGTTCATAGAAAATCCGTTCAATGGACTGACGCGGAGAAAATCCTCCTCTTCCCCCTTGTACAGCGCGGACAAAATCTTCACCAGATCGGCGACTGATCCCGGCCCCTTATTGCCATGACGGGTGGCATCATCCTCCACGTTGAAATCCCACATGGGGTGGCCCCTATACTGGAGCAGCTGCACCCCCCGCATAATGCATGTGGCCATGACACTGATCATGGTCAATCCGGAATGAGCCAGCAATCTAATTCGGCTCATCAGGTAAAGGACGTCCTTGTCGCTATTCCTCTAGGGGCTCCATGGACGCCAACTTAGGCGTTTCTTCAAGGGAGCATTGCTGAACTCCGGGAGGCCGGTCCGAACGGGATCCGGTAGCGGGGCGTCTTCTATATAAAACCATTCCGAAGGCCAGTCTTCGGATGCCTTCTTCAGGGTTCCGGATAGATATCCGGTCCCGGCGATGCGCCATAGCTCGGCTCCGCCCACTTGATATATTGACCCCTCTTGAGAATGGGGTACGAGGCAGAATAATCTCTTCCACGGCGCAAAATGAGCCTCGACACCCAAAAACAGTTCGCAAAGGGCTACGAAGCCCGCGATGTGCCGAATGGAGGCAGGTGTAAGGTGGTGCAGCTGGAGACAATAGAACTCCAGGAGCCCCCGGAGAAACGGATGTATTGGAAATCCGAGTCCTCTTATCAGGTAAGGAACGAAACATACCCGCTCTCCTTTGGAAGGATCGGGGATGCTCTCCGCTTGTTTTCCACCCTTGTAGGTGGCGAGTCCGGCTCGAACCGGAACCATGAAGGCCGGGGGAAGAAATCCCTTGGTTTGGAGCGTCACTAGCTTGCTATGCGGGACTGAGCATCTCTCCCAATCCCCAGGCTAGGGGCGGGGAGCGCGAGAGGAGGGGCCGCGTTGACTGTCCATGGTGGAATGGATTTTTTGTCGGAGGCGCTCAGATGAAAGCTTGCGAAGGGAGGATGGTGTGATTCGGATCTAGATCCTCGTCTCTTTTTATAGACAACTCATTTGCGCAGCTAGGGGGGAAAGTGTAAAAATACCCTGGCTTTTCGCATTCGTTCGCCGCGTGGAAGATGGCCATTATTGGGCGTGGAAGCCAAGGAGGGCAACATTTATCAGAAGCCGGACACTATTCGACAAGTATATGGAATCTAGAGAAGAACCCGCCTCGCAATGCCGAAGACAACCTACGCGTCGGACTTATCGTCATTGAAGCCTGGTTCAGGGGCTACTGAGGGAGTCCTGGATTAGGGGGTGTCCGGATAGCCGAACTATCACCGTTGGCTGGACTCCTAGACTATGAAGATACAAGATTGAAGACTTCATCCCGTGTCCGGATGGGACTTTCCTTGGCGTGGAAGGCAAGCTTGGCGGTACGGATATGTAGATCTCCTACCATTGTAACCGACTCTGTGTAACCCTAACCCTCTCTGGTGTCTACATAAACCGGAGGGTTCTAGTCTGTAGGACGAACAACAATCATACCATAGGCTAGCTTCTAGGGTTTAGCCTCTCTGATCTCGTGGTAGATCTACTCTTGTACTACCCATATCATCAATATTAATCAAGCAGGAGTAGGGTTTTACCTCCACTAAGAGGGCCCGAACCTGGGTAAAAACATCGTGTCCCTTGTCTCCTGTTACCATCCGCCTAGACGCACAGTTCGGGAACCCCTACCCGAGATCCGCCGGTTTTGACACCGACAGGCGCCAAATCACCTTCTCCCCGAAAGCTCCCTTCTCGCCAGCCGCAAAACCTCAGCCCCTCCTCCATGTTGCCCCCACCGCACCAAATTCACAACCGCCCTCCTCCCTAATGCCGGAGACGCTATCCATTTGCCGTCGTGCACTGGGCCGTGTGCCTCTTACTCCGTGCTGCCGGAGCTGCCTCGACGGCGGCAGCATGAACCGTACCGGAGTTGATTCACCCCTGCCATTGTGCACGGCGCCGTAACGGCTCCAACTTCGGATGCGTCCAGAGCCCCGGCGCTGCTTCCCCATAGCCACCGACCGTCGCGATATCTCTACTTCTCTGCTGCCGATAGCCACCGCAACCGCGCCGGCCTCACCAACTCGGCAGCTGGAGCTGCCTACTTCACCGGGCCACAAGATAGGTCGCACCCTCATCTCAAATCACTTTATTTAGGCGTCAGTTGTCTGAATTTTTATTCTAGGTCAATTGATTCCCAACGGGAAGCAGCACCCCTCGAGGCAGCGGAGCTCTTAGGCTGCCGGTTGGCTGGTGTGTAACATAAGGGTGCGGGGGCGCTAGTCCGCCATGAAAGCGGCGCTTAGACGGCTATCTTAGAGTTGCGTGGGTTGAAGGTATTGCCGCCGCCGGATCTAGATGACGGCGAGTCTTTGTGGATTGGCTGGGGGTAGCGCAACCATGGCAGTGTGGTGGGGCGGGGAGCGGGGTTTTGGTCGGAGCTCTCGCGGCCACAGACGATGGAGGCAGGCTGCTCTACCGGTGGTTCCTGGCTCTTCAGGGAAGATTCCAAACAGTGTCAGCCTGGAGGCACAATACGACCATCAAGCCATCCGGCGTAGATCAGACAATACCAAAATAAAATAAAATCTTGTGACCCCAATTTAGTCTTCAGTCAACAGACATGTGACCACTCTTGTACCTTGCTATTGATCTCTTAGGGTATTTCTTCAGATCAGAGAGATGTGTCGTTCTTAACATTATGCATTTTCTGCATCTTCAGCCACACCGTCTTCCGACTCACCGCAGCTGCTCCAACAAGGGAAGCATACACCAGAAGGGAGCTATAGTCCCCACTCAATAGTTCCCTGCATCGAATGCACGTGCCCGACATGGACAACCACAACAACTTCAGGGCCATCGACAAGTCAGCACATGACGCTCACTCCTATGGATGGCGGCCAGATAAGTTGTACCCTCACCTTACTTGCATGCAACATTTATGGCTTTGTTATTCATCTAAGCATGGAAAATAGATTATCACATTTCACTGTATATTCATGCTGATATCTTACGGTTCTTGTTCAGGATTTAACGTTGTTCCATAGTTCAGCTAAGAGACTTGTTCTTTAGGTAACATTGTTCCAAAGTATCATCCATCAGCCAATGCTATCCCACAGGCTGGTGATTGTAGTATTATACCACTTCTAGTATTACCTATGTTGTTCTTTAATACTCTTGTGTGCCATCTAGTTAATCTCGAATACAAATGATACATATTTTGTAGCTTTCATCTGTGTTTCCCTTTAGTTTTTTAGACCTGTTGCTGCTAGTTAACCCTAGTCCTACTATTTATGTCATCTCCTACGGGCACTCATTACATAAATATAACTACTAGTTGTCTTCCATGCATGTCAGATATAATTGCACACACT
This sequence comes from Triticum aestivum, assembly GCF_018294505.1. Taxonomy (NCBI): domain Eukaryota; kingdom Viridiplantae; phylum Streptophyta; class Magnoliopsida; order Poales; family Poaceae; genus Triticum; species Triticum aestivum. The sequence goes on from NC_057801.1 coordinate 387,861,012, forward strand.
GATTTATCCACAAGAACCTCACGGAGCAATGTAACGGCCAACAAACTTAACGTCAATGATACCCAATATGATGGAACATGTAAAGGCAGTCCTTCACAAGACTTGCAGAAATATGATGAATCCTATTCACCCCACAAGGTCCTTGCTCTAACTTGGCCCGTGATATGGGTACAACATGCATATAATGTCCTGGAGTGCATCTCCTCTGGTGCAATGCCTTGTGCTTAGCCTGGTGGTCATGCATGTAAATATGGCATGCCTTCCCGTTCTTCAGTACCTATTCCATTCATGATAACATGTTTTCAAATTCAACTACTGTCATTCTACTCTATCTTAATGCCATCAGCTTAGTTTGGATATCATGCTTCTGAATATCTTATGCATTGTTATTCATCAGTATGTACTTCATCTGTCTACCATACCATGTTCTTTTTTTTACATTGAACTGTTGTTCTAGTGGTCTATTGCAATGCCATCTTAGTTTCCCAATCATACACGCATATGTTGCCTTAGTGTTTTTCTGTATTTATTCCGCTAGCATACAGTTTTACATTCAAGTAGTGTTTTTTACAGTGTTGTCCAGTCGTATCCCTATAGCTCTTACATCGTACTCCCCCTGTCCGGATTACATGTCGCGGAAATGGATAAAAATGGATGTACCTAGAGCTGAAATACGCCTAGACCCATCCATTTATTTTCGGATGGAGGGAATACATGTCAATATGTCATGCCTTTCTATTCTTCAGTACCTATTCCATCTCTGTTGTAGCATGTTTTATAATTGAAGCACCATTCTTCTATATAAGGCATGCAAGGGGAAGACGGCTATGTTAGAATCTGAAGGGTTACAAACCAGGTCTTTGCAAAAGATCGAAATGCCAGGAGATAGTAAACCAACTCCAGTTTTCATAGATACTGCTCCAGCACAGAGAAACCCAACTCCTACTGATAATAAGCAGATTCCAGTGTCCAAAGAACTAGTCCGCTCGTGTCTAGCAAAAATATGTCAACTCCACTCTAAGAAGCGTGTGTGTATCCTTGCATCATGAAATTTTATAGCATTCTGATAATATTTTCTACATGTTTCTTACCCATCTCTCTTTTAGAAAATAAGGTTAAACGATAGAAGATTTTCTGCACTAGGGTCGTATTCGAGGAAAGTATCTCGCCGGAATTCTCTGTGCTCCAATGCTGATGTAAATACCTGTTTTATATCACTATTTTTTACATCAGCATGTATTTTGTTAATCGGCGTGAATCCAACCTTTATCTGATCTAAATTTAGTTGTAGCAAAATGTAGGGGCTGTTTAGTTCCCAGCCACAGTTTGCCAAGCCAAAATTTGGCAGCCACAGTTTAGTTGGCATGTGTTTGGTTTTTGACACACTTTGGCTTGCCACACTTTATTGCCCCTATGGCCCACTTGTCATAGAGATAATTTTTTTGCCAACTTTTCCCAAAGTTTGGCGTCCAATTTCTCAGCCACACTTGTGTGGCTTGCCATACTCGTGTGGCCATGGCAAGCCACACTTTGGCTTGGCCACACTAGTCTCCAACCAAACAGACCCTAAAGGCGACAATGTCGATTTTTGTAAGGAAAACTGCCTGGTAGTTTTGCATACTGAGCTGCATGAGTGTACTATCTCATATCATGCACATTACTAAATTGTAGTGCTGCTCTGGTTGCCCATTCATTCATTGTGTCAATGTTGCTTTCATATTACCTTACCTCGCTGATGAGAGATGTGCCTTACTGTGTTAATTTGGTGTAGGCTGGTGTGGTTTGGTTGCCCAAACGTTCGTCGTGTCAATGTTGCTTTCCTATTATCTAACCAAGCCAATGATAGGAATGCTAGTGTGTTAATTTGGTGCAGGCTGCTGAAGATAAGATGAAAAACTCTGAAAACAGCAAGGCAACCCCATTGTTTCTTTTCAATAAATCTAGGCCAGGTAATATGGCAATGACTCTTGATTAATCTGTTCGGTTCCCCTCCTAATTTATGTTGTGATGCAGTGGTCGAGACACTTTTCACTTCAATAATACAAGACTGCCAAAATTGCCATCTGAATCTATTCAGTTTCCTCTATCTCTAATGCAACGCAAAAATGTATGTTTGTGAACCAATTACTGGCTGAAGCAATGATGGAAACTGTGGAGGAATCAGAGGTGCACATTCGTGCGCAACAACAACTTATCAATGTTTTCAGAGACAGTGTAGCAAAGCAGCAAGAACTTGCCCACATGCTTATGGGCGTCATCCGCGCTGAGGTTGCATATTGTGATGTTGTAGATCATTAGGTTCTGTTCATTTATTTGCACTGTCATCAATCTTTGATTGCCCAGTGGATGTAATTTCCTGTAATATATGCTGGATTTGCAACGTTTTCCCCTGTATATCGTTCCTTTGCTTAGCGCGCCTCGCATTCCAGCTCAATGGTCACTAGGAAGCTAAAAAAGCAGTGAAATTATTAGTTAGCACGAACAGTTGTGGGCCCTATAAGAAGGAAGAAGTCCACTGGCCTTAATGAGCTTCCCTAATGGGCTTGCAGGGGCCAAAATTCTCATAGGCCTTTGATTGATCGGTTTTGGTCCTGTGCATAATTGCTCGTTGTAATGGGCTCAAATTATCTAATTCGGCCTACAGACATGTTCAAACTTTAGTGGGCCCAATAAGTTAATGGGTTGTTACCAGGCCGAAAGTTAATGGTCGGCCCTGCTACCTCCCGTGTCGTTTACAGGCCGACATCAAAGCAGGCAACAGGTGGGCCCATTTGATTTCACGGGCCATTAACAGGCCTATACGAAGGTCGGGCTACATAGGACCCAACTATACTGTGGGCCTTTAGCAGGCCGAAAGAGATAGGGGGCTCGTACTGGACCATGAAGAGTATGGGCCGCTAAGAGGCCGAAAGTCAGGTCGTATTGTATATGGCCCAACTATGTTGTGGGCCTTTAGCAGGCCGAAAGAAAAACCGGGCTAGTATTGGACCATGAAGAGCATGGGTCATTAAAAGGCCAAAACTCAGGTCCGACTACAAATGGCCAACTCATTTATGGGTCGTCAACAGGCTGAAAGACTCACCGGGCCGGAAATTGGCCCAACACTTAAATGGGTCGCTAAAAGGCCGAAAGATGTACATCCTGAAAATTGGCCCATCCCTTGAATGGGTAGTTAACATGCCGAAACCACATCGGGCCGATATTGAGCCCAAATATATAGCAGGCTGTTAACGGGCTCGAACTGACGATGGGTTGCAATGGTGTCAAATCGTTAAAGGGTCGTTGACAAGCCGAATTGGCACATCTCGTATGGGCTGTGGGCTTAAATGGACCTGACACAAGTAGGCCGTATATGGGCCACTATTGGGCCGTGCCACGTGTCGGCCTATCATAGCCGCCTCATGTTCAGTGAGTGGATGAGATATGTCCCAACGGTGAGCCAACACGTGTTTCCTCCGGCCAATGAGAATTTTACACATGGAAAATCCTCATTTGTCCGGGCTGTTAACGGGTTATTGGATCCAAACCGGAACCCGATAGCTTAACGGCGACCCGTTACGGTGGATGCCACGTGTCGGTCACCCTTGCTGAAAGCACTTCTGTGATGTGCGATTTATCGTCATGGAAGTGGACACTTCTATGATGATAATTTTGGTAATGTCATGGAACACTTCTATGACAGCACATGTATGAATATCTTGATTCTGTCATAAAATCATCATGGATGTACATGCATGACAGAAAACGTGACTGAGGGAGTCCTGGACTAGGGGGTGTCCGGATAGCCGAACTATCATCGTCGGCCAGACTCCAAGACTATGAAGATACAAGATTGAAGACTTCGTCCCGTGTCCGGATGGGACTTTCCTTGGCGTGGAAGGCAAGCTTGGCGATATGGATATGTAGATCTCCTACCATTGTAACCGACTCTGTGTAACCATAGCCCTCTCTGGTGTCTATATAAACCGGATGGTTTTAGTCCGTAGGACAACAACAATAACAACAATCATACCATAGGCTAGCTTCTAGGGTTTAGCCTCCTTGATCTCATGGTAAATCTACTCTTGTAATACCCACATCATCAATATCAATCAAGCAGGACGTAGGGTTTTACCTCCATCAAGAGGGCCCTAACCTGGGTAAAACATCGTGTCCCTTGTCTCCTGTTACCATCCGCCTAGACGCATAGTTTGGGACCCACTACCCGAGATCCGCCGGTTTTGACACCGACATTGGTGCTTTCATTGAGAGTTCCTCTGTGTCGTCACCTATAGGCTCGATGGCTCCTTCGATCTTCAACAATGACGCGGTCCAGGGTGAGACTTTTCTCCCCGGACAGATCTTCGTATTCGGCGGCTTTGCACTGCGGGCCAATTCGTCTGGCCATCTGGAGCAGATCGAAAGCTACGCCCCTGGCCGCCAGGTCAGATTTGGAAGTCTTAACTTCACGGCTGACATCCGCGGAGACTTGATCTTCAATGGATTCGAGCCACAGCCGAGCGCGTCGCACTATCACGATGGGCATGATTTAGCTCTGCTCCCGGACAGTGCCCTGGAGGCCGCACACGAGTCCTCTCCGACCCTCCATTCGGAGCCGGCTGCGTAGATCGAGGACGGGTGGTTAGACACCGCCTCGGGGGCTGCAACCTCTACGGCGAGAGAGTCGAATACTGACTTTGTCCCTTCTGAAGCTCGTGACTCCAAGGTGCCGGACTCCTTGCCGGACTCTGAACCTCCCGCGCCCCCTCCAATCGAATCCGATTGGGCGCCGATTATGGAGTTCACCGCTGCGGACATCTTTCAGCACTCACCTTTCGGCGACATCCTGAGTTCGCTAAAGTATCTCTCGTTATCAGGAGAGCCCTGGCCGGACTGCGGTCGGGACGGTTGGGATGCGGATGACGAAGAAATTCAAGACCCACTGACCACCCACTTAGTAGCCGCTGTCGATGATCTAACCGACATCCTAGACTTCGACTCCGAAGACATCGACGGTATGGACGACGATGCCGGAGACGACCAAGAACCAGCGCCTACTGGGCACTGGAAAGCCACCTCGTCATATGACATATACATGGTGGATATCCCAAAGGATGGGAATGGCGAAGGAATAGCGGAGGAAGACCCCTCCAAGAAACAGCCCAAGCGCCGGCGTCAGCGACGCCGCTCTAAATCCCGCCACAGCAATAATGGCGATTCCGGCACCAGAGACAATAATACCCCAGACAGTGCCAAAGACAACCCCCTCCAGCAAGATTCAGCGGATGAGGATGGAGATGTCAGCCCTCATGAGAGAGCGGCAGACGAAGAGGTAGAGGACGATAATTACATGCCTCCCTCCGGAGACGAGGCAAGCCTCGACGACGACGAATTTGTCGTGCCTGAGGATCCCGTCGAACAAGAGCATTTTAAACGCAGGCTTATGGCCACGGCAAACAGCCTCAAGAAAAAGCAGCAATAGCTTAGAGCTGATCAGGATCTGCTAGCCGACAGATGGACTGAAGTCCTTGCGGCCGAAGAGCATGAGCTTGAACGCCCTTCCAAAAGCTACCCCAAACGCAAGTTGCTCCCCCGATCAGAGGAGGAGGCATATAAACCTGCATCACCAGAGCACAATACGGCTGACCGGCCACCTCGTGGCCACGACAGAGAGGCCTCTAGGCCCTCCACTAGAACTGTACCCCGGCATTGCTCGAAAAGCACAAGGCCACAGGGGAATGCTCCGGACTTGTGAGATATATTGGAGGATAAGGCAAGACAATCAAGATCGATCTACAGATCGCGTGGGCGCCCCATGATACGTGACGACAATCGTCGCGCCGGACACAGTAAGTCTGGCCGGGCCGAGCACAATAGACAAAGCTCGTTGGAGCTTCGTCGCGATATAGCCCAATACAGAGGCGCCGCACACCCACTATGCTTCACAGATGAAGTAATGGATCATCAAATCCCCGAAGGGTTTAAACCCGTGAATATTGAATCCTATGATGGCACAACAGACCCCGCGGTTTGGATCGAAAACTATCTCCTTCATATCCACATGGCCCGCGGTGACGATCTTCACGCCATCAAATACCTCCCACTCAAGCTTAAAGGACCAGCTCGGCATTGGCTTAACAGCTTGCTAGCAGAATCAATTGGATGTTGGGAGGACCTGGAAGCCGCATTCCTTGATAACTTTCAGGGCACGTATGTGCGACCACCAGACGCTGACGACCTAAGCCACGTAATTCAGCAGCCAGACGAATCGGCCAGACAATTCTGGACACGGTTCTTAACTAAGAAAAATCAAATCGTCGACTGTCCGGATGCGGAGGCCCTCGCGGCCTTCAAACATAACATCCGCGACGAGTGGCTTGCCCGGCACCTGGGACAGGAAAAGCCGAAATCCATGGCAGCCCTCACATCACTCATGACCCGCTTTTGCGCGGGAGAGGACAGCTGGCTAGCCCGCAGCAACAACCTCAGCAAAAATTCTGGCAGCCCGGATACCAAGGACCGCAATGGCAGGTCGCGTCGCAACAAGAACAAACGCCACATTAACGGCGACAATAATGAGGATACGGTAGTCAGCGCCGGATTCAGAGGCTCCAAACCCGGTCAGCGGAAGAAGCCATTCAAAAGAACTACTACGGGTCCGTCCAATTTGGACCGAATACTCGATCGCTCGTGCGAGATACACGGCACCCCAGAAAAGCCAGCCAACCACACCAACAGGGACTGTTGGGTATTCAAGCAGGCAGGCAAGCTAATTGCCGAAAACAATGGCAAGGGGCTGCATAGTGATGACGAAGAAGAAACCCGACCGCTGAACAATAGAGGACAGAAGGGTTTTTCCCCACAAGTGCGGACGGTGAATATGATATACGCAACCCACATACCCAAGAGGGAGCGGAAGCGTGCACTCAGGGACGTATACGCGATGGAGCCAGTCGCCCCAAAGTTCAACCCATGGTCCTCCTGCCCGATCACTTTTGATCGAAGGGACCACCCCACCAGCATCTGCCACGGCGGATTCGCCGCATTGGTTTTAGACCCAATCATCGATGGATTTCACCTCACCAGAGTCCTGATGGACGGCGGCAGCAGCCTAAACCTGCTTTATCAGGACACAATGCGCAAGATGGGCATAGATCCTTCAAGGATTAAACCCACAAAGACGACCTTCAAAGGCGTCATACCAGGTGTAGAGGCCAATTGTACGGGCTCAGTCACACTGGAAGTGGTCTTCGGATCCCCGGATAACTTCCGAAGCGAGGAGTTAATCTTCGAACTAGTTCCGTTCCGCAGCGGCTATCATGCTCTGCTCGGATGAACCGTGTTTGCAAAGTTCAACGTGGTGCCGCACTACGCATACCTCAAGCTCAAGATGCCAGGCCCTTGAGGAGTCATCACGGTCAACGGAAACACCGAACGCTCCCTCTGAATGGAGGAACATACAGCGGCTCTCGCGGCAGAAGTACAATGCAGCCTCTTAAGGCAATTCTCGAGTCCGGCCGTTAAGCGACCGGACATGGCTAAACGCGCCCGGAGTAACCTACAACAAGACCACCTGGCATGTTCTGAGCACGCGTAGCAATGCAGCCCCAACCCCAGCCCTCGCAAGATCGCAAGACTGGTCCTTCACGTACATCATTACGCTCTGGAGATACCATGGGCATAGGGGAAGGGGCACGACCACGACAGGCCCAGAATGCGGCTCAACCACATCAGGGGCTCCCAAGTGTGTCATTTCTTTTTTTTTCCTTTTTTCTCACCCACAGGACTTCGTTCACCAGAGGCCCTGTCCGGCGGTAGACCAGCCGAACTCACGATGCAACAGCCAGGGAAGGAGAAAGGCTACGACGAATATCCAGGTGGTCTCCATTATGAGCACTAAATCTATTTTATACACCATTCCGCAGCCTACCCCTGGAGGGGGACACGTTTAGTAGTCCCATCCCTTACTTATCGCACTATTTGTATCGTCCTGCATTCACCGCAGTATTTCTTGAATAAACAATGCAGCACCTTTTTGCTTTTAATTGCATTTCTTTCTTATACACATGTTCATTTATGACATGCCGCATCCGTACACTTTGGTACGGCTAAATACACCAGGGGCTTAAGTTCCCCACATTATGGTGTGATAAGTCCGAATACTTTCACAAGTGCGGCACCCCGAACTTATAACATTATATGCATCGGCTCCGAATCATGTCTTGGGTCAATAGTTGGGTTTGCCCGGCTCCCATGTTTTGGTACCTTACGTTCCATTCTATCGGCTAAGGTAGCACTGGGAGAACCACTGCGATTGCGCCCCGGTTAAGCTGGGCGAGCGCCTCAGTGGAGAAAGCTAAAAATGACCGGCATGATGAGGCAAGAGTCGGTCGCTGTTCGAGAGGTTTTTTCGAGTCCCTAAAGACTTATGCCTCTTAGAGCGAGAAACCGGCTTTGTCCGGCCCAGGCGTGGATAGCGCCCCGAACTCGGCCTTCCGATCACTAGGGGCTTCGCCGAAATTTAAAATTATAGAATTCTATGGCTAAGTGAGAGTGTTCAAGCATTATAAGTCCGGTTGCCTAGTTCGTTGTGTTGAGCGCCTCCCTAGATGGACCCAAATATGGGAACAAGAGTGCTCAAATTTATCCCGAACACCCCAGCACTCGCGGCATGGGGGCTGAAGCCGACGACTTGCCATCTCTCAGATTTGATAAAAAGCCGCACAGAAGGTAATATTTTAAATCAACAAGCGTTGCTTAGCGCATATGAACAAAGTTTTCAGCGCACAGGATAACAAAATGCGAGTCTACTCAAATATTACATTATTGGAGCACTCACCCGCAATAGTGCGGGCACCCTTCAGGACACTCTTGTAATACATCTCGGGCGTGCAATACTCCTTGCCGGCGGTGGCGCATCCGTCACAAGCTTCTCAGCATCCATCTTGCCCCAGTGCACCTTAGCACGGGTGTCTGTGTCAAAACCGGCGGATCTCGGGTAGGGGTCCCGAACTGTGCGTCTAGGCGGATGGTAACAGGAGACAAGGGACACGATATTTTACCCAGGTTCGGGCCCTCTTGATGGAGGTAAAACCCTACGTCCTGCTCGATTGATATTGATATTGTGGATGTTTACAAGAGTGGATCTACCACGAGATCAAGGAGGCTAAACCCTAGAAGCTAGCCTATGGTATGATTGTAATGGTTGTTGTTGTTCTACGGACTAGAGCCATCCGGTTTATATAGACACCGGAGAGGGCTAGGGTTACATAGAGTCGGTTACAATGGTAGGAGAGCTACATATCCGTATCTCCAAGCTTGCCTTCCACGCCAAGGAAAGTCCCATCCGAACACGGGACGAAGTCTTCAATCTTGTATCTTCATAGTGTTGGAGTCCGGTCGATGATGATAGTCCGGCCGATGACAGTTCGGCTGATGATGGTAGTCCGGCTATCCGGACACCCCCCAATCCAGGACTGCCTCAGTAGCCCCTGAACCAGGCTTCAATGACGATAAGTCCGGCGCGTATATTACTTGGCATTGCAAGGCGGGTTCCTCCTCCGAATGATAGAAGATTGTGAACACCAGGATAGTGTCCGGCTCTGCAAAATAAATTCCACATTCCACCGTAGAGAGAATAATATATACACAAGTTCAATCTGCTGACGTTTTTTGCGGCATGACGTCACGCCGCTACCAAGCCATTACTTGAATCGTTTTTTACTCTACCACCTCAGCGCATTTAGTGAAGCGGTTTCCTTGGCACGTCTTGTCGAAGCAGAGATCGTGTTCCCCCTTAATCCGGGATTCTCATCAATACGGACATGGGTAACCCAACCGCGCCATTGATGGTGACGCTTGGGGGATAAGCGAGTTTTACCAGGCCGGTGGGGGACGCGTAGACTTCGCCCGCCCATATAAGGCATAAGGATTCACCTTTTTACCTACGCCTTCTTTCTCCTTTGCTTATCCATCTCCACGCACTCGAGCTCCAGCGCCCAAGCCCGCACATCTCGTCTCAACCTTCCCCAGTTATGTCCGGAGTGGGAGGCAAGTGGATGACCTCCTCCGCTACGGAGGAGCACATCGAAAGACTGCGCAGCGCTGGCTATCTGTCCGGCGACATCGCGCATCGGCTGCCCGACGAGGGACAGCTCATCCCCACCCCCCAGGCCCCATGAGAGGGTCGTTTTTCTTCCCCACTTCCTCCGCGGACTGGGCTTTCCACTTCACCCTTTTGTCCGGGGGCTCATGTTCTACTATGGCCTGGATTTCCATGATCTGGCGCCGAACTTCATCCTCAACATCTCGGCGTTTATCGTTGTGTGCGAGGCCTTCCTCTGCATCCGGCCCCACTTCGGCTTGTGGCTCAAGACCTTCAATGTCAAGCCGAAGGTAGTGAAGGGCACTCAAGCGGAGTGCGGAGGCGCCATGTTGGGCAAGATGCCCAACGTCCTTTGGTTCGAAGGGGCCTTCGTGGAATCCATCAAGGGGTGGCAATCAGGGTGGTTCTATATCACCGAGCCGCGCGACCCTAAGTGGGCGGCGGCCCCCGAGTTCAGATCTGGTATCCCCACGCAGCTCATCTCCTGGAAAGAGAAGGGCTTGCTTTGGGGTAGTTCGGAGGAGCTGACGGGACTCCAAGCCTGTATCCAGAAGCTGGTGAAGAAGCTCAGGCTGGGTAACGTGGTCCAGGTCATGCTCGTCCGCCGGATTCTCCCATGCCAAGAGCGGGCATTCAATCTGTGGGAGTTCAATCCGGAACAGCACCAGGCACTGAGCGGGCTCTTCGACACGATGTACGAAGGCGCCTGGAGGGTGCTGTTTAAGGGCGCCGAAGCCCCTGCATCCGCGACTGAAGATCGCGGATTTTGCTCGCAGCGCCAAGCCGACGAGGTAAGTGATTCTACCCCTTTACGGGACACTTGCTTTTCATAGTTTGACTCTATGCGGGTTTTAATTTCCCCTTTTCCTTTGACAGGACTGGATGAGGAAGGCAGAGCAGATAATCTGCCCGGCTCCCATGCCAGAAAACCTAGTAGACGCCCATCTAGCGAGGCTGCTGGTTCCGGCACCGCACGTGGTGCCGGAGAAGAAGGCCAAGAAGGAGGCCACGGGTGCTCGAAAGAGCTCCCGTTTTCAGGTGTCCGACGACTCTGGGGAGGACTCCTCCCCCAAAAACGAGGAGGAGAAAGAGGACTCTCTCCCAGAGGAGGGAGAGAGGAAGAGGAAGGCTTCCCCAACAGGGGAGGCCGAAGGGTCCAAGAGGGGAAGGACTATTCCCCCGGACAGCTCCGCCAACATCAACGTTGGCGAGGAAGAATGGCCTTCAAGGGCCAGGCCTCCAGCGAGATCGTAAGCATCCGGATTCCTGAATGAGTTATAATTTCTTTTTCTGCGTCACATAGTGTCATTCTGATGCCGCATGGTGCCTGTAGTCCGGCCAATGATGATCTCCCCGCTTCATCGAGCAGGTCGTTGGCTCCGTCGGAGGTAGACTCCATCCCGACCGCCTCCACCCCTCGCAACACCGAGGACGCCGAGGTGGGATCCCAAGAAGGGACCCATCAGGGGGAGGCTCCGGAGGCGCCACAAGGCGGCTTCCCGGACTTTGCGCCGGACTCCATATCAGAACCCGCAGTGGTTCCGGAGTCCGGCCGGCGGCCCCTTCGCACGAAGGGCAAGACCGTGACGCCGGCGGCTTCCGTCCAACCGGAGGCGCCGGACAATTTGTTGGAGGCGCTCCAGAGTGCTTCCATCAAGGAAGAACACCGCACTATTATGAGTGCGGTGATTCAAAAGGTACAGCTTGCCAAGAGCGGGCTGACCGAAGCCTGCAGTAGCCTTCTATCAGGCTTTGAGGTAAGAAGTTAAAAAATATGCAATGTAATACCGCATAGACAGTAGCCCCTGATGCTCGGTTCGGTGTTTGGAAAGAAAAGCCAGACTGAGGATCTGAAAAAAAAAGATATACGCAGGGTTGCTAAAAAATTATGTCAATATGGGTTGCAGGCTGCGCTGCTGACCTCTGCCGCACTGACTGTGGAGGTCGGTACTCTGAAGCAGGAGCTCGAGCGGTCCCAGCAAGAGCTCGGCCGCGCCAAGAAGCAGCTCCAGGACAAAGAAGGTGAGTAACACCACTTTGAACTTGTACCTTACAGAAAAGGATTTAGGTTGCAACAAAACATAACAAGGATAACATGGGTACTGCAGCGGCCACGAACGAGGTGGTGACCCTGAAGGAGGCCGTGTCTGCGGCCGAACGCAATGCGGCCGCGGAACGGGCAGAGCGAGAAAAGCAGGAGGCGCGGGTGGCGGTGGTTCAGCAAGAGCTCCAGGCTCTCATGGAAAAGCATGAGAGTTTGGAGCGTGACTCAAAGACTCGAGAGTCCGAGCTTGCCTTGGCTCTCGAAAGTGCCAAGACTGCCAAGGCCGATGCCCATAAGTCCCTTCAGGAGATTGAGTTGGTGAGGAAGATAGCGGCGGGTAAGACATTTTTCATGCAAAGCAAGCATGTGAATGCAAATTACGTGTTACTTACCCGAATTCGAAGCTCTCCAGGGGCGTTTGCAGATCTGCCTTGCAGCGTGTCTGATGCCGCCGCATTCTACTGAGCCGAGGAGGGGAGCTCAACGGAGAAGGTCTTCTGGTCTCAGTATGCTAAGGCCGGCCATCCGGTGCCCCCTAGCGACCAGCTGAAGCAGCTGGTCGAGCTCCACAAGGCGGCCGAGCAGGCCATGAAGGGCCTCATAGTCCGATTGTGCCTGGAGAGGCCATGCCTGGGAGCTACTTCGGTCTCGTGCGACGGTTGTTTGATCCGTGCCCCTGGGTGGAGGTTATCAAGCGCTCCGCCTGTATTGAAGGTGCTCGTCGGGCCCTTGCCCGCGCAAAGGTGCATTGGGGCAAGCTGGATGCGGAGAAGCTAATCACTGACGCGCCACCAACGGGCAAGGAATATCGTACGCCCGAGATGTACTATAAGACTGTCCTGAAGGGTGCCCGCAAGATTGCGGATGAGTGCCCCAGGGATGTAATTATTGAGTAAATTCGCAATGTGTTATCCTGTGCGCTGAAAACTTTGTTCATATGCGCTAAGCAACGCTTGTTAATTTAAAATATTACCTTCTGTGCGGCCGTTTATAAAATCTGACAGATGGCAAGTCGTCGGCTTCAGCCCCCATGCCACGAGTGCTGGGGTGTTCGGGATAAACTTGAGCACTCTTGTTCCCATTTTTGGGTCCATCTAGGGAGGCGCTCAACACAACGAACAAGGCAACCGGACTTATAGTGCTTGAACACTCTCACTTAGCCATAGAATTCTATAATTTTAAATTTCGGCGAAGCCCCTAGTATTCGGAAGACCGAATTAGGGGCGCTATCCACGCCTTCGTCGGACATTACCCGGAACTTCGCTCGAAGCGGCGTAGGTCTTTAAGGACCCGAAAGGACCTCTCGAACAGCGACCAGTCTCTCGCTTTATCATGACAGTCAGTTTTAGCTTTCTCCACTGAGGCGTTAACCCGGCTCAACTGGGGCGCAATCGCAGTGGTTCTCCCAGTGCTACTTTAGCCGATAGAACGGAATGTAAGGTGCCAAACATGGGAGCCGGGCAAACCCAACTATTGACCAAAGACATGATTCGGAGCCGATTCATATAATGCTATAAGTTCAGGGTGCCGCACTTGTGAAAGTGTTCGGACTTTATCACACCATAATGCGGGGAACATAAGCCCCTGGTGTATTTGGCCGTACCAAAATGTACGGATGCAACATGTCGTAAATGAACATATATATATATAAGGTAATGCAATTATGGGCAAAAAGTGCTGCATTTTATTCGAGAAGATCTGCTATGAGTGCTGAATGATACAAATAGTGCGGAAAGCAAGGGATTGGACGAATTAAAGGCGTCTCCCTCCAGGGGTAGGCCGCGGAATGGTGTATTTAACAAATTTAATGCTCGTAATGGAGACCACCTGAGTGTTCGTCGCGGCCTTTGTCCCTCCCTGGCTGTTGCATCATGAGTTCGGCAGGTTCGCCGCTGGACAGAGTTCTATATAAAAAGAGAGAAATAAAAGATAAAAAGAGCGACACACTTGGGAGCCCCTGGTGTGGTCGAACCGCACTCTGGGTCTGTTGTGGTTGTGCCTCTCCCCCTATGCCCATGGTATCTCCAGGGCGTAATTATGTACGCAGAGAGTTTGTCTTACAATTGAGCGAGGGCTGGGGTTGAGGCTGCATTGCTACGCGTGCTCGGAACGTGCCAGTTGGTCTTGGTTGATGTTGCTCCGGGCGCATTTGGCCGTGTCCGGTCGTTTAACGGCCGGACTCGAAAATTGCCTTAAAAGGCTGCTCTGTACTTCTGCCGCGAGAGCCGCTGTATGTTCCTCCGTTCGGAGGGAGTGTTCCGTGTTTCCATTGACCATGATGACTCCACGAGGGCCTGGCATCTTGAGCTGAAGGTATGCATAATGCGGCACCACATTGAATTTTGCGAACGCGGTTCGTCCGAGCAGAGCGTGATAGCCACTGCGGAATGGGACTATGACGAAGATTAACTCCTCGCTTCGGAAATTATCCGTGGATCCGAAGACCACTTCCAGTGTGACTGAGCCTGTACAACTGGCCTCGACACCTGTTATGACGCCTTTGAAGGTTGTCTTTGTAGGTTTAATCCTTGAAGGGTCTATGCCCATCTTGCGCACTGTATCCTGATAAAGCAGGTTCAGGCTACTGCCGCCGTCCATCAGGACTCTCGTGAGGTGAAATCCATCGACGATTGGGTCTAAAACCAATGCGGCGAATCCGCCATGGCGGATACTGGTCTGATGGTCTCTTCGATCGAAAGTGATCGGGCAAGAGGACCATGGGTTGAATTTTGGGGCGACTGGCTCCATCGCGTATACGTCCCTTAGTGCACGCTTCCGCTCCCTCTTGGGAATATGCGTTGCGTATATCATGTTTACCGTCCGAACTTGAGGGGGGAATTCCTTCTGTCCTCTGTTGTTCGGCGGCCGGGTCTCTTCCTCGTCATCGCTGTGTAGCCCCTTGTCACTATTTTTGGCGATTAATTCGCCTGCCTGCTTGAATACCCAACAATCTCTGTTGGTGTGGTTAGCTGGTTTTTCGGGGGTTCCATGTATTTGACAGGAGCGGTCGAGTATTCGGTCCAAATTGGACGGGCCCGGAGTGGTCCTTTTGAATGGCTTCTTCCGTTGACCGGGTTTGGAGCCTCGGAATTCGGCGTTGACTGCCGTATCCTCATTGCTGTCGCCGTTAATGCGGCGTTTGTTTTTGTTTCGACGCAACCTGCCATTGCGGTCCTTGGTATCCGGACTGCCAGCGTTTTTGCTGAGGTTGTTGCTGCGAGCTAGCCAGCTATCCTCTCCCGCACAAAAGCGGGTCATGAGTGATGTGAGGGCTGCCATGGATTTCGGCTTTTCCTGTCCTAGGTGCCGGGCCAGCCACTCGTCGCGGATGTTATGTTTGAAGGCAGCGAGGGCCTCTGCATCCGGACAGTCGACGATTTGATTTTTCTTTGTTAAGAACCGTGCCCAGAATTGCCTGGCCGATTCGTCTGGCTGCTGGATTATGTGGCTTAGGTCATCTGCGTCTGGTGGTCTCACATATGTGCCTTGGAAGTTGTCGAGGAATGCGGCTTCCAGGTCTTCCCAGCATCCAATTGACTCTGCGGGCAGGCTGTTAAGCCAATGCCAAGCTGGTCCTTTAAGCTTGAGCGGGAGATATTTGATGGCGTGAAGATCGTCGCCGCGGGCCATATGTATATGGAGGAGATAATCCTCAATCCAAACCGCGGGGCCTGTTGTGCCATCGTAGGATTCGATATTAACGGGTTTAAACCCTTCAGGGATTTGATGATCCATTACTTCGTCAGTGAAGCATAGTGGGTGTGCGGCGCCTCTATATTGAGCAATATCGCGACGTAGCTCGAGAGAGCGTTGTCTGCTGTGTTCGGCCCGGCCGGAGTAGTTGTATCTGGCGCGACGGTATTCGTCGTGGGTCTTGGGGCGCCAACGTGATCCATAGATAGATCTGGATTGTCGTGCCTTGTCCTCCAATATATCCCGCAAGTCCGGCGCGTTCCCCCATGGCTTCATGCTTTTTGAGCGATGCCGGGGTACGGTTTTGGTGGAGGGCTTGCACGCCTCTCTGTCGCGGCCATGAGGTGGTCGGTCTGCCGTATTGTGCGCTTGTGATGTAGGTTTGTATGCTTCCTCCTCTAGTCGGGGGAGCAACTTGCGTTTTGGGTAACTTTTGGAGGGGCGTTCGAGTTCATACTCTTCGGCCGCGAGGACCTCGGTCCATCTGTCGGCCAGTAGGTCTTGATCAGCTTGAAGCTGTTGCTGCTTTTTCTTTAGGCTGTTTGTCGTGGCCATTAGCCTGCGTCTGAAATGCTCTTGTTCGACAGGATCCTCAGGCACGACGAATTCTTCGTCGTCGAGGCTTGACTCGTCTCCGGAGGGAGGTAAGTAATTATCATCCTCGACCTCTTCGTCTGCCTCCCTCTCGTGAGAGCTTGCTTCTGCTTCCTCCCGCGCTGCATCGTGCTGGAGGGGGTTGTCTTCGGCACTTTCTGGGGTGTTATTATCTCCTGTGCCGGAATCTCCATTCTTGCTGTGACGGGATTTCGAGCGGCGCCGCTGACGCCGGCGCTTGGGCTGTTTCTTTAAGGAATCGGCCTCCGTTGCTTCTTCGCCGTCCCCATCTTTTGGGGTGTCCACCATGTATATGTCGTATGACGAGGTGGTCTTCTAGTGTCCTGTAGGCACTGGTTCTTGATAGTCTCCGGCATCGTCGTCCATACCGTCGATGTCTTCGGAGTCGTAGTCAAGTACGTCGGTTAGATCGTCGACGCTGGCTACGAAGTGGGTGGTGGGTGGGCTCTGAATTTCTTCGTCGTCCGCGTCCCAACCATCCTGGCCGTAGTTCGGCCAGGGCTTTCCGGATAGCAAGAGATGCTTCAGTGAATTTAAGATATCGCCGAAGGGTGAGTGCTGAAAGATGTCCGCAGCGGTGAATTCCATGATCGGCGCCCAATCGGACTCGACTGGCAGGGGCGCAGGAGGTTCGGAGTTCGGCAGGGAGTCCGGCACCTCGGAGTCATGAGCTTTATGCGGGACAAGGTAAGTGTTCGGCTCCATCGCCGTAGAAGTTGTAGCTCCCGAGGCGGTGTACAGCCATCCGTCCTTGTTCTGAGCGATCGGCTCCGGACTATGGGTCGGAGCGGATTCATGCGCGGCCTCCAAGGTGCTATCCGGCGGCAGAGTTAGGTCGTGCCCATCGTGACAGCGCGGCACGCTCAGCTGTGGCTCAGATCCATCAAAGATCAAGTCCCCGCGGATATCGGCCGTGAAGTTTAGGCTTCCAAACCTGACCTGACGGCCAGGGGGGTAGCTTTCGATCTGCTCCAGATGGCCAAGTGAGTTTGCCTGCAGTGCGAAGCCGCCGAATACGAAGATCTGTCCGGGGAGAAAAGTCTCACCTAGGACTGCGTCGTTGTCGATTGGAGAGGCCATCAAGCCTATCGGTGACGACACAGAGGAACTCTCAATGAAAGCACCAATGTCGGTGTCAAAACCGGCGGATCTCGGGTAGGGGGTCCCGAACTGTGCGTCTAGGCGGATGGTAACAGGAGACAAGGGACACGATGTTTTACCCAGGTTTGGGCCCTCTTGATGGAGGTAAAACCCTACGTCCTGCTCGATTGATATTGATATTGTGGATGTTTACAAGAGTGGATCTACCACGAGATCAAGGAGGCTAAACCCTAGAAGCTAGCCTATGGTATGATTGTAATGGTTGTTGTTGTTCTACGGACTAGAGCCATCCGGTTTATATAGACACCGGAGAGGGCTAGGGTTACATAGAGTCGGTTACAATGGTAGGAGATCTACATATCCGTACCGCCAAGCTTGCCTTCCACGCCAAGGAAAGTCCCATCCGGACACGGGACGAAGTCTTCAATCTTGTATCTTCATAGTCTTGGAGTCCGGTCGATGATGATAGTCCGGCCGATGACAGTTGGGCTGATGATGGTAGTCCGGCTATCCGGACACCCCCCAATCCAGGACTCCCTCAACGGGCAAGGGCCCGACGGGCACCTTCAATACAGGCGGATCGCTTGATGACCTCAACCCATGGACAAGCATCCACCAGCCGCCGCACCAGGCCGAAGTAGCTCCCAGGCATGGCCTGTTCGGCCACCTTGTGGAGCTCGACCAGCTGCTTCAGCTGGTCGCTAAGGGGCACCGGATGTCCGGCCTCAGCATACTGAGACCAGAAGACCTTCTTCGTCGAGCTCCCCTCCTCGGCCCTGTAGAAAGCAGCAGCATCGGACATGCTGCGGGGCAGATCTGCGAACGCTCCTGGAGAGCTCCGAATTTGGGTAAGTAACAGGTAATTCACATTCACATGCTTGCTTTGCATGAAAAATGCCTTACCCGCCGCTATTTTCTTCAACGCCTCGATCTCCTGAAGGGCCTTGTGGGCTTCGGCCTTAGCGGCTTTGGCATTCTCAAGAGCCGATGCAAGCTCGGACTCTTGAGTCTTCGAGTCGCGCTCCAAACCCTCATGCTTTTCCATGAGAGCCTGGAGCTCTTGTTGTACCTCCACCACCCGCGCCTCATGCTTCTCTCGCCCAGCACGCTCCACGGCCGCATTACATTCGGCCGTGGAAACCGCCTCCTTCAAGGTCGCCACCTCGTTCGTGGCCCCTGAAGTACCCACGTTATCCTTGTCATTTATATTGCAACCAAATCCTTTTCTGTAAGGTACAACTTTAATAAGGTGTTACTCACCTTCCTTGTCCTCGAGCTGCTTCTTGGCACAGCCGAGCTTGTTCTCGGACCGCTCGAGGCTTTGCTTCAAAGCATTGACCTCCGCAGTCAGTGCGGCAGAGGTCAGCAGCGCAGCCTGCAATCCCATATTGACATATTTATTAAGACTCCTGCGTATATCTTTTTAGATCCTCAGTCCGGCTTTTCTTTCCGAACACCGAACCGAGCATCAGGGGCTACTGTCTATGCGGTACTATTTTACATATATTAATGTTCTTACCTCAAAGCCTGATAGAAGGCTGCTGCAGGCTTCGGTCAGCCCGCTTTTGGCGAGCTGGACCTTCTGAATCACCGCACTCATGACAGTGCGGTGCTCCTCCTTGATGAAAGCGCCATTTAGCGCCTCCAGCAAGTTATCCAGCACCTCCGGTTGGACGGAGGCCGCCGGCGCCACGGTCTTGCCCTTCTTACAAAGGGGCCGCCCGCCGGACTCCAGAACCACTGCAGGTTCCGGTGCGGAGTCCGGCACGAAGTCCGGGAGGTCGCCCTGTGGCACCTCCGGGTCCTCCTCCTCCGGGTTGGTCCCTCTCTGGGATCCCACCTCAGTGTCGTCAGCGTCACGGGGAGAGGAGGCGGTTGGAAGTGAAGTACTGTTCACATCCGACGAGCCCAAAGACCCGCTCGATGAAGCGAGAAGATCGTCCTTGGGCGGACTGCAGGGTTGTATGCGGCGTTAGAAAGACACCAAGTTGCAAAAAGAAAAATCATGAAGTCATTCGGGAGTCCGGATACTTACGATCTCACCAGGGGCTTGGCCCTTGAAGGACAATCCTCGTCGTCGTCACCGGCATTGGCGGAACAGTCTGTGGGAAGAGTCCTTCCCTTCTTGGACCCTTCGGCCTCCCTCGCTGGGGAGGCCTTCCTTTTCTTCCCTCCCCCCGCTGGGGGAGAGGCCTTTTTCTTCTCCTCCTCGTCCTTGGGGGAGGAGTCCGCCTCGGAGTCATCGGACACCTGAAAACGGGAACTCTTTCGAGTGCCCGTGGCCTCCTTCTTGGCCTTCTTCTCCGGCACCACATGGGGTGCCAGAACCAGCAGCCCCGCTAAACGGGCATCCACTGGGTCTTCTGGCAAGGGGGCCGGACAATTAGTCTGCTCGGCCTTCTCCAGCCGGTCCTGTCAAAGGAGAGGGAGTTTAGATCCCGCATGGAGTCAAACTATGAAAAACAAGTGTCCCGTAAAGGGTAGAATCGCTTACCTCGCAAGCCTGGCGCTGCGAGCGGAATCCGCGATCTTCGATAGCGGATGCGGGAGCTTCGGTGCCCTTAAACAGCACCTTCCAGGCATCTTCGTACCTAGTGTCGAAGAGCCCGCTCAAGGTTCGGTGCTGAGCCGGATCGAACTCCCACAATTTAAAGGCCTGTTGTTGGCACGGGAGGATCCGGCGGATGAGCATGACCTGCACTACATTGACATGCTTGAGCTTCTTGTCCACCAGCTTCTGGATGCAGGCTTGGAGTCCGGTCAGCTCCTCCGAATTGCCCCAAGTCAGGCCACTCTCTTTCCAAGAGGTGAGCCGTGTGGGGATGCCAGATCTGTATTCGGGGGCCGCTGCCCATTTAGGGTCACGCGGCTCGGTGATGTAGAACCACCCTGATTGCCACCCCTTGATGGTTTCCACGAAGGCGCCCTTGAGCCAAGTGACGTTGGGTATCCTGCCCACCATGGCGCCTCCGCACTCCGCTTGACTCCCCTTCACAACCTTCGGCTTGACACTGAAGGTCTTGAGCCACAAGCCGAAGTGGGGCTGGATGCAGAGGAAGGCCTCCCACACGACGATAAATGCCGAGATGTTGAGGATAAAATTCGGGGCCAGATCATGGAAATCCAGGCCATAGTAGAACATGAGCCCTCGGACAAAGGGGTGAAGTGGGAAGCCCAGTCCGCGGAGGAAATGGGTAAGTAATACTACCCTCTCACGGGGCCTGGGGGTGGGGATGGGCTGCCCTTCGTCGGGGAGCCGGTGCGCGATGTCGCTGGACAGATATCCGGTGCCGCGCAACTTCTTGATGTGCCCCTCCGTAACAGAGGAGGCCATCCACTTGCCTCCCACTCCGGACATAGTTGGAGGAGGTTGAGGTGAGATGTGCAAACTTGGGCGCTGGAGCTCGAGTGCGTGGAGATGGATAAGCAGAGGAGGAAGAAGGCGTAGGTAAAAAGGTGGATCCTTATCCCCTTATATATGGGCGGACGAAACTATGCGTCCCCACCGGCCTGGTAAAACTCGCTTTTCTCCCAAGCGCCGCAATCAATGGCGCGGTTGGGTTACCCACGTCCGTATTGATGAGAATCCCGGAATAAGGGGAACACGATCTCTGCTTCGACAAGACGTGCCAAGGAAACCGCTTCGCTAAACGCGCTGAGGCGGTATAATAAAAACGATTCAAGTAAAGGCTTGGTTGTGGTGTGACGTCACGCCATGAAATACGTCAGCAGATTGAACTTGTGCAAATATTATTCTCTCTACAGTGGAATGTGGAATTTATTTTGCAGAGCCGGACACTATCCTGGTGTTCACAATCTTCTACAAACTATTCGGAGAAGGAACCCGCCTTGCAATGCCGAAGACAATATGCGTGCCGGACTCGTCGTCATTGAAGCCTGGTTCAGGGGCTACTGAGGGAGTCCTGGACTAGGGGGTGTCCGGATAGCCGAACTATCATCATCGGCCGGACTCCAAGACTATGAAGATACAAGATTGAAGACTTCGTCCCGTGTCCGGATGGGACTTTCCTTGGCGTGGAAGGCAAGCTTGGCGATACGGATATGTAGATCTCCTACCATTGTAACCTACTCTGTGTAACCCTAGCCCTCTCCGGTGTCTATATAAACCGGATGGTTTTAGTCCGTAGGACAACAACAATAACAACAATCATACCATAGGCTAGCTTCTAGGGTTTAGCCTCCTTGATCTCGTGGTAGATCTACTCTTGTAATACCCACATCATCAATATCAATCAAGCAGGACGTAGGGTTTTACCTCCATCAAGAGGGCCCAAACCTGGGTAAAACATCGTGTCCCTTGTCTCTTGTTACCATCCGCCTAGACGCACAGTTCGGGACCCCCTACCCGAGATCCGCCGGTTTTGACACCGACAGGAACCATCAGTGACTCCTGAGAAAGGCTTGGTTGGCTAAAGCTGATTGTATGGCACTTGGAGATTGTTGAAAGTTTCGACAGACAGGACATTGAGCCCAGCTCCGCCGTCGATGAGGGTCCTGGTGACTTGCACATTGCTGATGACTGGGGAACAGAGCATCGGAAGAACTCTGGCCGTTGCCGCACACTTGAGCTGATCCACTGAGCTGAATGTGATAGCGCACGCAGACCACCGGAGTGGGCGCATGGCCTCAAGCTTGGGGAGGACTGCATTCACCTCGCGAGCAAACTGCTTGAAGATGCGCTGAGAGGCTGGAGCCTGAGCACCGCCCAGGATGCAAGCGATTACGCGCGGCTCCTGGAAGCCCCCTTCCCCCTCGTCCTGGTGATGGTCTTCATTCCTCCTTGACGGTGGTGGCAGAGGAGGAAGGCCTGCGTTGCCTTGGGGGCGGTCCTCACAAGGTTGATCCCTCCAACCCCCCTCGCGAGGCTGGTCCTGCCAGCGGTCCTCGCGAGGCCTGATACGTCTCCAATGTATATATAATTTTTGATTGTTCCATGCTATTATATTACCCTTTTTGGATGTTTATGGGCTTTATTTTACACATTTATAGCATTTTTGGGACTAACCTACTAACCGGAGGCCCAGCCGATATTGATGTTTTATTGCCTATTTCAGTATTTCGAAGAAAAAGAATATCAAACGGAGTCCAAACGGAATGAAACCTTCGGCAACATGATTTTTTGGAAGATTATCATCCAGGAGGCTTGGAGATCAAGTCAGAAGATCCTCGAGGTGCCCAGGAGATAGGGGGCGACCCCCCTACAGGGCGCGGCCCCCTGTCTCGTGGGCCCCTCGAGCACCTCCCGACCGACTACTTTCGCCTATATATGCCTAGGTACCCAAAAACCATCAAAAAGGAAGATAGATCTGGAGTTCCGCCACCGCAAGCCTCTGTAGCCACCAAAAACCTCTTGGGAGCCCGTTCCGGCACCCTGCCGGAGGGGGAATCCATCACCGGTGGCCATCTTCATCATCCCGGCGCTCTCCATGACGAGGAAGGAGTAGTTCACCCTCGGGGCCGAGGGTATATACCAGTAGCTATGTGTTTGATCTCTCTCTCTCTCTCATGTTCTTGAGGTGTAACGATCTTGATGTATCGCGAGCTTTGCTATTATAGTTGGATCTTATGATGTTTCTCCCCCTCTACTCTCTTGTGATGAATTGAGTTTCCCTCTTGAAGTTATCTTATTGGATTGAGTCTTTATGATGAGAACACTTGATGTATGTCTTGCCGTGTTTATCTGTGGTGAGAATGGGATATCATGTGCCACTTGATGTATGTTTCGGGGACCAACTTGCGGGTTCCGCCCATGAACCTATGCATAGGGGTTGGCACACATTCTTGACTCCCCGGTAGAAACTTTGGGGCACTCTTTGAAGTACTTTGTGTTGTTTGGATGAATCTGAGATTGTGTGATGCATATCGTATAATCGTGCCCATGGATACTTGAGGTGACAATGCAGTATCTAGGTGACATTAGGGTTTTGGTTGATTTGTGTCTTAAGGTGTTATTCTAGTACGAACTCTTTTATGGGTTGATCCGAAAGAATAACTTTGAGGTGGTTTCGTACCCTGCCATAATCTCTATGTTTGTTCTCCGCTATTAGTGGCTTTGGAGTGACTCTTTGTTGCATGTTGAGGGATTTTTATATGATCTGTCCATGTTATTATTGTTGAGAGAACTTGCACTAGTGAAAGTATGAACCCTAGGCCTTGTTTCCTATCATTGCAATACTGTTTACGCTCGCTTTTATCATTAGTTACCTTGCTGTTTTTATTATTTCAGATTACAAAAACCTATATCTACTATCTATTTTGCACTTGTATCACCATCTCTTTGCCGAACTAGTGCACCTATACAATCTACCATTGTATTAGGTGTGTTGGGGACACAGGAGACTCTTTGTTATTTGGTTGCAGGGTTGTTTGAGAGAGACCATCTTCATCCTATGCCTCCTACGGATTGATAAACCTTAGGTCATCCACTTGAGGGAAATTTGCTACTATCCTACAAACCTGTGCACTTGCAGGCCCAACAATTTCTACAAGAAGAAGGTTGTGTAGTAGACATCAAGGCCGGTCACGCCACCCTTGGTGAGGGCCACGGTCTTCCCATCGTCCTCCACCTCTTCCTCCTCCCCGGCCATAGCCCCGGTCGCTGCGGTCGGGGCGTCGGCCGATACGTCCATCTCTCACGGCTCTGAGCTCTTGGCATTCATTGGTGTTGTGTTTGTGGAGGTCGTGGTACACGCAGTATCGGCTGCCCTTAGATGACTCAGGCTGATCCCTGCCTCGCTTGGTGTCCGGCTCCGCTGCGAGCACAAAATCCCCCTTGCGCTTCACGTCCTTGACCTTGGGTTTCTTCTCTTCTGGGTCGGCAGCCGGGAGCTCGAGGAGGGAGAGGTGCCCTTCCTCAGCCCTGGCACACTTGGTAGCCAGGTTGAACATCTCCAGCGATGTGCACAGGTCTTCATGGATCGCTAGCTCCTCTTTCATCTTGATGTCGCGCACGCCATCAGAGAAGGCGGAGATGATGGCCTCCTCAGTCACCCTGGGGATCTTGAGGCGGGCGTTGTTGAAGCGCAGGATGTACTTCTGCAGGGTCTCTCCCTGCTGTTGCTTGATGTGGCGCAGGTCACTCATGGCCGGGGGCCGGTCGCGAGTACCTTGGAAGTTGGCGATGAAGCGGGTGCGCATCTCGTCCCAGGAGGAGATCATGCCTGGGGCTAGGTTCAGGAGCCAGGTGCGGGCACCGTCCTTGAGTGCCATGGGAAACCAATTCGCCATGACCTTCTCGTCCCTGTTGGCAGCCTTGTTGCCCAGCTTGTAGAGCTGGAGGAACTCCGCGGGGTCCGCAGTGCCGTCGTAGCGTGGAGGCGGGTCAAGCTTGAACTTGCCGGGCCATGCGACGCTACACAGCTCGGAGGTGAAAGCGCAGCAGCCTGCAGTGGCCACCGGAGTTCTCTGCTGGTGCGGGGCTTGCTCCTGGAGATTCCCGCGCACCGCTGCCAGGAGAAGCGCGGGGTCCTGACGTGGCGGCGCAGGGATGCGGTCATGGCGCACCAGTGCTGGGAGCACGCGAGCCCTTCTTGGGGGCGAGGATCTCTTGGCAGCTCCTTTCTTGCCGCGCAGGCGCCGGACGCGGCGGGTCTCGACCTGGGGCCGCGCGCCTTGGAGCCAGGGCGCCTTCTTGGGGAGGAGGTGGTAGAGGCACCTCCTGCTCCTCGCCTCCTGCGCAGGATGGAGGCCGAGGCAGCGAGTGGGACATCATGGGAGAGCCCCCTGCGGCGCTGACGAGCTCGGTGATGCGGGTGAGCCAGTCCTCGTAGAGGTCGTCGACGGGGCGGTAGTGCAGGAGCTCACGCGCCAGGAGCAGCGCAGTGTGTGTGTCCGTGGGGGCGCGAAGGGCATGGGACGACGAACCGGCTGGAGTCAGCAACGGGGTGGCGGTGCGGCCATCGCGCCGCACCGAAGGATGCAGGGATGAGGCCTGCTGCTTGTTCCCCGTCGGGCCGGTGGCGGCGTTGGCGGCAGGCAACGGGGAACGATGGCGGTGTCCGCCGACGGGCGCCGTCTGGGCGACGCGGGTGGCGAGAGCAGCCCGACGCTTGGCGCGGGCTCAGCGACCGTCAGCCATGGTCACGGCGGAAGATCAGACACGACCAGCGGAAGAAAGATTCCGGCGCACCGCTACCTGGCGCGCCAAATGTCGGATTTCGGGTTCCGGCAGACCCTTGATGTTCGAACACTGGGGTGCACACGAAGATCTCTCCCCTACCAGCTCACGTCTCAAAGTCTCGCAAAGATCTAAGCAAGAAAGATGAACACACAAGGGACACGAGATTTATACTAGTTCAGGCCACCATTATGGTGTAATACCCTACTCAAGTGTGTGGTGTGGTAGATTGCCTCAGGGGCTGATGATGAACAGTACAAAGGGAGAACAGCCTCGTGAGGGGCTGTTCTTGAGCTGGTGCGATGAACTGCTTGGGTGAGTTCAGTCGCTTCTCTCTCTCTCTCTGGTCGATCTCCAGATGCCTCTAGCTTGTTCTTCCTTGTGGGTGGCTAGTCCTATTTATAGGCGGAGGCCCTGGGCCTCTCCCCAAATAATGAGCGGGAAGGGCGCCAACAATTGGCCATTTTGAAGGGGAACATCTGGTACACTTATCCTGACTAAAGTTGGTCTTCGGCTGCCAAGGACTCTGACGGTGACGCCGCCCTGGGCTCCATGATGACCTCCATCCTGCCGTTCTGCTGGTCTTGGTCTAGTTGCACCGAAACGGTAACCTTTGCTTGATGCCTTGGCCTGTGCTTGCCCCCTTTGCACCGAAAGGGAAACAAGGACACTGCGCAGGCCGGCGCCCGCCTGGCACCCGCCTGGCCGCCGATCATCATGGCTTGCGTCACGGGCCCCTTGGGAGGTGCCCTGCCTTGATCTCTCCGCCCCCTCGCGAGCTTGCCTGAGGAGGCTGCTCCTAAGGAAGCTCCCTGTCGTCCGCCCTGTGAGGCTTGGCCCCTCGCGAGGGTCTTATGCTTGAGCTGATGAAGCTGGGCTGCATTGAGCCCCCACTTTAGCCACGTCGAAGGCCGCAGGCAAGCAAGTCTAGGGACCCCCGTTCCCAGAACGCCGACAAAGACTCCTCCTCAACTACCACCTGGGCGTTTCGGTAGGCAATGATGTCATCTGAAATGATCCTGTATCCGCCCCTGGCAATAGAATCCAACAAAGCAAGTGCAGGCAACAGAATAATATCACGGGTATCTTCACTGAAAACCAGATTGTAAGGAATAGGGATAGCAGTGTTCGCGCCATCAATAAATTGATGAGCTGCCATAGCCTGGCAATCTAAGTAAACCTTGGGCAAGTGATAATCATGTTCACGTATCTGAATGTTAAGGCGACTCGCTAAACGAGTGGCATAAATACTACCATGAATTTTACCCTTCGTCCTGTTAAGGTGTAGGTGACGTGCAACAATAACTCCTAGGCTATAAGTGTTATTGTCGTATAGTGCACGGTGTAGGACGGCGAAATCAGGAGCACTAAGTGCACCAACCTTCTCCCTGGCAAGTAAACACTTCGCAATAAATAGAGCAAAATAGTGCACAGAAGGAAACTGCAAGCAAGTGGCAGTGACACTCGACACCCCTCTCTCATCTCCCACTGACAGAGTACGATAAAAGTCCTCGAACTCTGCGGGTCTAGGCTCTCTTATTTCCCCGTCAGAAGGTATCAAGCATATATCCCAAAATTCAGCAAGCGGTATCTGACTCGTTTCAGCATATAAATTAAACTGCACCTCGGGAGAGTTATTCCTACTCAGAAAATGGAAGCTTTGCACAAAGGAATTTGTAAAGAGATGGCATTGTTCACACTCAGTTGTGATGAAGTCGGTAAGGCCAACATTAGCAGCAAATTGTGCGAACACTTGACGGATTCCGGATCCATCCATGAAGGGGTTGTGTGGCCATTCGCACGGACGCACTTCTGCCATTCTGCGAGTATGCATGTCTCTATCCGATGATTCTCCAATGATTCCCTTAGAGTTCTTCTTGGAAGCAAACTTCCTAAAGAAACTCCTCTTATTCCTATAAATAAAATTCTGAAATTATTAGTACACAAATGTTTTTTTGTCAACAAAACTTCACAAGATTGATAGCAACTACTCATAGGGATGCATAAAGGCCATATTGAGCATTCAAACTACTTAGAACTCTAAGAATTCAACATGGAAGCTCATCTACAGTAGCACTAAGAGTAGCTAATTATTGAAAATATAAACCACTAAAGCAAAAACTAATTGGACTAATGGAGGAGTCACATACCAAGTAGCAATCCCCCAAAATAGTTTTGGAAACGGAGCTTCGAGCAAAGAGATCAAAATCCACGGGTTTGAGAGCAAGAACACGGGAGAGAGAGAGAGCAATGGTGAATTTTTTCTGGAGGTAGGTGATGACATGGGCTAAAGTGATAAGTGAGGGGGCCCACGTGAGGGCCACAACCCACAAGGGCGCGCCTAGGTGGGTTGTGCCCACCTGGTGCACCTCCCTTTGATGTTATTTGCATCAAAAAAATCTTAAATACTCAAAACAAAATTGTATTAAATTTTCAGGTCATTCTGAGAACTTTTATTTTTTGGGTCATTTTTTTATTGCACGGAAAATCCAGAAAATAGGATAAACATGGCATTTTATTTTATTTTACTAAGAAAAACAGAAAACAAAAGGCAAGGACAGAAGGTAGTGCCTACTAAATTCATGAACTTCATACCTCTCAAAAATGATCCATTTATAAATTTGATCAAGTCTTATTAACAACCACCTTCGATTAGCATGAAACCGAAGAACTTTTGTAAAACACTAAGTTACCTCAACAGGGATATGCATATCTCCAACAATAAGTATATCATATTTCTTTTTAACATAAAGTGGAGGTACTGGAAAACTTCCAATAGTGAGTGTCCGAGATTTTTCAGTAACATTAATACCATTCACTTGGAATTGTTTCTTCGGAAAATGCACCATATGCTCATTACCATTGATATGAAATGTTACGTTGCTTTTATTGCAATCAATAACAGCACAGTATTCAGAAAGGGTTTACCAAGGATAATCGACATGTTGTTGTCCTCGGGCATCTCAAGTATAACAAAGCCAGTTAAGATGGTAACATTTGCAACAACAACAACGGGCACATCCTCACGAATACCGATAGGTATAGCAATTGATTTATCAGCCATTTGCAAAGATATTTCAGTAGGTGTGAGTTTATTCAAGTCTAGTCTTTTGTATAAAGAAGAGAAAGGCATAACACTAACACCAACTCCTAAATCACATAAAGCAGTTTTCACATAGTTTCCTTTAATGGAGCAAGGTATAGTTGGTATTCCCGGATCTCCAAGTTTTTACGTACTCCATCCTTGAAAGAATAGTTAGCAAGCATGGTGGAGATTTCAGCTTCAGGTATTTTCCTTTTATTAGTCAGGATGTCTTTCATGTACTTTGCATAAGGGGCCATCTTTAAAATATTAGTCAAGCGAGTGTGCAAAAAGACCGGCCTAATCATTTCAGCAACGCGTTCAAATTCGTCATCATCTTTATTCTTAGTTGATTTAGGTGGAAAGGGCATGGGTTTCTGAATCCATGGTTCTCTTTCCCTTCCATGTTTCCTAGCAACAAAGTCTCTTTTATCATATCTTTTATTTTTGTGTTGTGGGTTATCAAGATCAACAACTGGTTCTATCTCAACTTCATTATCTGGTTCTTTATTGTTGTTTGGTTGAGTATCTTCATGAACATCATCATTATCTTTTTCATTATCACTAGGTGAGTGTTCATTACCAGATTGAGTTTCAACATCTGAGATAGAAACATCATTATTATCTTCAGGAGGTTTTTCTACTTCAGGTTCACTAGAGGTATGCAAAGTCCTATCATTTTTCTTTTTCCTTTTAGAAGGACTAGGTGCATCAGTGTTAATTCTTTGACAGTCTTGTTCCATTCTTTTTGGGTGTCCCTCAGGATAGAGTGGTTCCTGAGTCATTTTACCTCCTCTATTCATTACTCTAACAGCATGATCATTGATATTATTGTTCATTTCATCAAGCAATTCTCTTTGAGATTTAGCAACTTGTTCTAGTTGAGTTTGAACCATAGAAGCATGTTTTCCAACACCTCTAACATCATTTGAGTTTCTAAATAACAAGTCACTCAAGCGAACAATCATACTAGAATTGTACTTCAATTGTTTCATAACATTTGCATTGAATTGATCTTGTTTTCTAAATAGTTATCAAACTCATAAAGGCATTGACTAGGATGCATATTATAAGGATTGTCATTATCATTGAATTTCATTAAAGAATTTACCTCTACTACCTTGGTGGTGGTGCATCAAGCCCATGTATTTCTTCAATAGGAGGTAAATCTTTCACATCCTCGGCTAAAAGTGCAAGTGGCACTTATACTATTTCTTAATGTGATGACAATGTGGTTAGTTGAACTAATATCGATTACTGAAGTTTATCTTAGGATATTGGTTCCAAGTGCTTCGTGATGGAGATGTGCGATCCCCCAATTCAAAAAGATCAAAGGTGTGGTCTTCCGGCGAATCGAAGGTTTAGTTTTTGGTTTACTGGAATGCCATTGTCGAATCTTATACACTAGCCTACTCATTCCTACCACCTAAAATCCTAGTGTGCATGCATGTGGTACTCAGAAAGCTTATGACAGAAAGTTACTGGGTACCCTGTGTCCATGGGGTCTGTGGACCCCCGTGCGCATGGAGTACTGCGTAAACTCTCTGGGTACCCCGTGCACACGGGGTCTTTTGACCCCCGTGCGCACGGGGTGGTGTGAAAGTCTCTGAGTACCCCGTGCCCACTCGTTGTTTCGAGCAAGCCATGGATTGATGCTTGTGGAGGAGGGGGAGTATAAACTTTACCATTCTATTTGGGAACCGCCTATAATTTGTTTAGCATGGAAGATATCGTCATCTCTTAGTTGTTATGTTGACAATGAAAGTATGCCGCTCAAAATATAATTTATCTCTATTTCAAAACCGAGCTCTGGCACCTCTACAAATCCCTGCTTCCCTCTGCGAAGGGCCTATCCATTTACTTTTATGTTGAGTCATCATCCTTCTTATTAAAAGCACCCACTGGAGAGCACACTGTCATTTGCATTCATTATAATTGGTTTATATTGGGTATGACTTGACTGGATCTCTTTTACCATGAATTACAATGTTTAGTCAGTCCTTGATCTTTAAAGGTGCTCTGCATTTATGTTTTGCGGTCTCAGAAAGGGCTAGCGAGATACCATTTTGTTATATCGTGTTATGATTATTTTGAGAAAGTGTTGTCATCCGAGTTTTGTTATTATAGCTCGCTAGCTGATTATGCCATTGATATGAGTAATTGTGAGACCTATGTGTTATTGTTAGTATGGTTAGTTCATAATATTTGTTGGAACTTGAATGTTGGATTTTCATGTTACAACAACAAGAGCAAACAGAGATTGTAAAAGTTTTTCTTTTTCTCTTTCAGTTTGTCAACTGAATTGCTTGAGGACAAGCAAGGGTTTAAGCTTGGGGGAGTTGATACGTCTCCGTCGTATCTACTTTTCCAAACACTTTTGCCCTTGTTTTAGACTCTAACTTGTATGATTTGAATGGAAATAACCCAGACTGACGCTGTTTTCAGCAGAATTGCCATGATGTTGTTTTATGTGCAGAAAACAAAAGTTCTTGGAATGACCTGAAACTCCACAGAACATCTTAGAAAAAATAATAAAAATCCTCGCCAAAGATGAAGACCAGGGGACCCACACCCTGTCCACAAGGGTGCCCCCCCCCTCCTGGGCACGCCCCCCTACCTCGTGGGCCCCCTGGAGACCCTCCGACGCCAACTCCAACTCCATATATTGGCTTTCGGGGAGAAAAAAATCAGAGAGAAGAAATGATCACGTTTTACGATACGGAGCCGCCGCCAAGCCCTAATCTCTCTCGGGAAGGCCGATCTGGAGCCCGTTCGGGGCTCCGGAGAGGGGGATTCGTCGCTGTCGTCATCATCAACCATCCTCCATCACCAATTTCATGATGCTCACCGCCGTGCGTGAGTAATTCCATCGTAGGCTTGCTGGACGGTGATGGGTTGGATGAGATTTATCATGTAATCGAGTTAGTTTTGTTAGGGTTTGATCTCTAGTATCCACTGTGTTCTGAGATTGATGTTGCTATGACTTTGCTATGCTTAATGCTTGTCACTAGGGCTCGAGTGCCATGATTTCAGATCTGAACCTATTATGTTTTCATGAATATATGTGTGTTCTTGATCCTATCTTGCAAGTCTATAGTCACCTACTATGTGTTATGATCCGGCAACCCCGAAGTGACAATAATCGGGACCACTCCCGGTGATGACCATAGTTTGAGGAGTTCATGTATTCACTATGTGCTAATGCTTTGTTCCGGTTCTCTATTAAAAGGAGGCATTAATATCCCTTAGTTTCCAATAGGACCCCGCTGCCACGGGAGGGTAGGACAAAAGATGTCATGCAAGTTCTTTTCCATAAGCACGTATGACTATATACGGAATACATGCCTACATTACATTGATGAATTGGAGCTAGTTCTGTGTCACCCTATGTTATGACTGTTACATGACGAACCGCATCTGACATAATTATCCATCACCAATCCGGTGCCTACGAGTTTTCCATATACCGGTTCTCACTTATTTACTTTTCCGTTGCTACTGTTACAATCACTACAAAATACCAAAAACATTACTTTTGCTGTCTTTACTTTTGTTACCGTTACCACCACTATCATATTACTTTGCTACTAAACACTTTGCTGCAGATACTAAGTTTCCAGGTGTGGTTGAATTGACAACTCAGCTGCTAATACTTGAGAATATTCTTTGGCTCCCCTTGTGTCGAATCAATAAATTTGGGTTGAATACTCTACCCTCAAAAACTGTTGCGATCCCCTATACTTGTGGGTTATCAAGGTGTCCTCGAGCCCAAGGGGGCTTCGCCAGCTAAAAAGAAGTATCTATTCAGCCAAGACAAGGCGGAGACCAAGCAGGTACCAGTCGACGAGGATGGACCCGCTGGCGCTACCTTCACCATAGGCGCCAACCTTGAGCCTGAGCAGGAGGAGGCCCTGGTCAGGTTCTTGTGCACGAACAAGAAGGTGTTTGCATGGGAGCCTAATCAGCTGGCAGGGGTCCCAAGGGATGTAATTCAACATCATCTCAACGTGTGCCCCAACGTGCGCCCCGTGAAGCAGAAGGCAAGGCGGCAGTCCACTGAAAAGCAGGCCTTCATCGTCCAAGAGACCCGCAAGTTAGAAGCAGCAGGATTCATCCGCGAGGTCTGCTACCCTGATTGGCAAGTCAACCCTGTTGTCGTGCCAAAAAAGGGAGGAAAGGAACACATGTGTGTCGACTTCACCAACCTCAACAAGGAATGCCCGCAGGATCCATTCCCGCTTCCTTGCATCGACCAGATCGTCGACTCTACCGCTGAATGTGACCTATTGTGCTTCCTGGATGCCTTCTCGGGGTATCATCAGATCAAGATGGAGGTAGAGGACGTGGAGAAAACGGCCTTCCTGACCCCGTGTGGAGTGTACTGCTATACCTGCATGCCATTTGGGTTGCGCAACGCAGGCGCGACCTTTCAGTGGCTGATGCACATCGCCCTGGGCCGATAGCTCGGGAAGAACGCTGAAGCTTACATCGATGACATTGTGGTGAAGTCTCGGGAGGCGAAAACCTTGATACAAGACTTGGAAGAAACCTTTGCGAGCCTCAATGAAGTGGACCTGCGGCTCAACCCGGAGAAGTGTGTGTTTGGAGTCCCCTCGGGCAAGCTCCTGGGCTTCCTCGGGTCCCAAAAGGGCATCGAGGCCAACCCGGAGAAGGTCAAGGCAGTCGAAGACATGAGCCTGCCGAAGACCCTCAGAGAAATGCAGAAGCTCACCGGGCGTGTAACCGCGCTAGGACGTTTCATCTCCAAGTTGGGGGAGCGAGCACTGCCCTTCTTCAAGCTGATGAAGAAGAAAGGCCCCTTTGAATGGACTGAAGAGGCCGACAAGGCATTCCAAGATCTCAAAAGGTACCTTACCAGCCCTCCGGTGATGGTAGCCCCACGCCCTCGGGAGCCCTTGGTGCTCTACCTCGCAGCCACCCCCTATTCCGCCAGTGCAGCCCCCTGGTGGCAGTTAGAGAGGAGCGCCGGACCACGGTCGCAGCCACAGTCCCGGCCAAAGCAGAGCAAGGCCTGGAAGGCCTCGCGAAGACCACGACCACGACAGAAAAGGATCAGTCTCATCAGAGGAATGCACCCGGAGCGGAGGAGCCCCCTCGGGCGACCAAGCGTTGGGGGCTACGTCGTCTCAGGAGGTACCTCAGCCCCCAGAGGACGCAAGCCGCACCAGGACCCTCAACCTCATCGAGCACCCGGTATACTTCATCAGCACGGTGCTGCGGGACGCGAGGGCGCGGTACCCCATGCCCCAAAACTCCTCCTCGCACTATTACTGGCTTCGCGCTAGCTGCGACACTACTTTCAAGGCCACCCCATCAGGGTCGTCTCAGCCTACCCCCTCGAAAGGGTACTCAGGAGCCCCAACTCAGCTAGGAGGGTCGCCGAATGGAACATCAAATTGCAAGCGTTCCAGCTAGAATTCAGCACAACCAGGGTCATTAAGGGAGCTGCGCTTGCAGATTTCGTGGCGGAATGGACAGAGGCACCGGGGCTCAAAACGGGCGAGGACCGGTCGCTTTCCCCAGGAAGTGAAGTGCCAGACAGCTGGGTGATGTACTTCAACGGAGCATTCTCACGGCAGGGTGCGGGGGCCGGCGCAGTGCTCATATCCCCCACTCAGGACAAGCTTTACTATGTTGTGCAGCTCTGCTTCCAGCATGGGGAGAAGGTCTCCCACAACATAGCAGAATACGAGGGACTCATAGTGGGCTTGAAGGCTGCCGTCGCCTTGGGGGTAAAGCGAATCACCATCAAGGGTGATTTGCAACTCCTCGTCAATTTCTCCAACAAAGTATACGAGCCGAAGACGAGCACATGGAAGCGTATCTCGCGGAGGTCCGTAGAATGGAGAAATAGTTTTGGGGGTTGGAGTTACAGCACATGCCCCGCGGCACCAACCAAGAGGCTGATGACATCGCCAAGAGGGCATCCAGGCGGCTGCCTCAGGAGCCTGGCGTCTTCGAGGAGCGACTCTTCAAACCTTCGGCGGCACCATCGCTATCAAGACGGCACAACCTAGGGAGGAGCTCCCTCAGCCGCCGGCCTCGGGAGCCCCGGCCTGTGGCCCGGCCCCAAGGGCACGCTTGCTCCTGGCGCTGGAACCTCAGGAAGGATGCTGGACCGTAGAGTTCAAGGATTACTTGATGCAAGGGGCCCTGCCGGAGAAGGAGGAGGACGCGGAGCGTGTGGCGCGGCAGGCCATGGCCTACTGCATCAAGGACGGAGAGCTCTACCGGAAGTGACCAAATGACGTGTCCTTACGTTGCATTTCCAGGGAGCAAGGAAGGAAGTTGTTGGCAGACATACACGATGGAGACTGTGGGCACCACTCCTCAACACGAACCCTCGTTGGGAAGGCGTTCCGCAGCGGGTTCCACTGGCCCACAGCACTCAACAACGCCGTTGAGCTGGTGAAGGCTTGTGAAGCCTGCCAATTCCACGCCAAGCAGATCCATCAGCCAGCTCAGGGCCTGCAGACCATACCCCTCTCATGGCCGTTCGCGCTCTGGGAGCTCGACATCCTGGGCCCGTTCCCTCGGGCGCCAGGGGGCTATCGTTACCTCTATGTTTCCGTGGACAAGTTCACCAAGTGGGCTGAGGTGGAAGTTGTCCGCACCATTCTAGCAGGCTCCGTAGTCAAGTTCATCAGGGGCCTCGTGAGCCGATTCGGGGTGCCTAACCGCATCATCACCGACAACGGTTCGCAATTCACCAACAATCTCTTCAAAATGTACTGTGCTAACCTTGGAACGCAGATATGCTACGCTTCAGTAGCACACCCCCGAAGCAACGGCCAGGCCGAGCGAGCCAACGCGAATATCCTGAGGGGCCTCAAAACCCGGACCTTCAAGAAGAAGCTGGAGGCCTGCAGCAGGGGCTAGTACGATGAGCTCCAGTCTGTGTTGTGGTCTATCCGCACGACCGCGACCAAGTCGACTCGCGAAACCCCGTTCTTCCTTGTCTACGGAGCTGAGTTCGTCCTCCCTCATGAGGTCAGGCGTCATTCCGCACGGGTCCTGGCGTTCGACGAGACGCAGCAGGACGCCATGCGGGGGACGGATCTCATGCTGGGGAAGGAACACCGTCGAGAGGACGCGCTGCGGGCGGCAAGGTACAAACAGGCGCTGCAGTGATACCACTGCCGCAACATCCGCCCCAGAACTCTTGAGGTAGCGGACCTCGTGCTCAGACGGGTCCTCTCCAAGGAGGGGTTGCACAAGCTCTCTCCCATGTGGGAGGGCCCATTCAAGGTTGTTCATGTTTCCAGGCCCGGCTCCGCGCGGTTGGAAACCCAGGAGGGGGTACCCATCCAGAACGCGTGGAACATTCAACATCTCCAAAGGTTCTACCCCTGAGCGAGGCCCAGTGCCTATGGAAAAGGCCCGGTGCCTGTGAAGAAGGCCAATGCCTATGAAGTTGCCGCATTTGGGAAAAGGCCCGGTGCCTGTGAAGAAGGCCAATGCTTGTGAAGCTGCCGCATTTTGGAAAAGGCGCGGTGCCTGTGAAGAAGGCCAATGCCTATGAAGTTGCCGCATTTTGGAAAAGGCCCGGTGCCAGTGAAGAAGGCCAATGCCTGTGAAGCTGCCGCTTTTTGGAAAAGGCCCGGTGCCTGTGAAGAAGGCCAATGCCTGTGAAGCTCGCCGCCCGTGACACACTCACGTAATAATGAGTGGGGCTGTACACGCCCCGGAGTCTCCGTAGTGCCGCCCTCGGGCCTTGAGGGCTCCCGCCCATGCCCAGTGGCAGCACTTAGCTCCGCGCTGGTGAGAAGACGTCGAAGACTAGATTAGGTGCCGGACGCGGCTTTTTCATTTGCTTTCTGCAGTTGGCTTGTTCGTTCCTATTTGAAGTTTTATTGGAGTTGTTGGCGTCTCTAGCTTGTGACTCTTTGCCTTTTTACTCACTTGCCTCGTTTTCTCTCGCGCACGTCTCACGAGGGAGTTGTGCAGGCACCCTCGCGAGTGTTTTCTGCCCCAGTCGTTTGAAGCTTTCCTATCCGTGTCCGCTACGGGATCACCCCTCCCAGTCCGTGCCCCACGGGTGTCGCGACGCGAGCACAGGACCTGGGTCGGTCGCCCCCACAACCGAGACCGGAAGCTACCCCTCCTGACTAATCCTTGCAGGACATGAAGCGCACGGCAAGGCCTTAGCCTCAGGAGGTGAGGACCGCGACAAGCCTCCCCGAGCTAAGTAGTTCTCGCACACGGGCATGCGGCATGGGAACACAACACAGAAATAGCGGAAACAGCATGATAAGTCACAACAACAGTTCAACACGCCCCCGCGGGGCCTGATACTACCTTCTTTTTGCGTAGGGAAGGAAGAAAAACAAAATAGGCATGACTTGCTCGGCATCGACTCGCGGCGAGGGCTCGTACTTCCTCCGGAGCTCAGTCAGATCCCTTCTCTCGCTTCACTGAGGTGCGACGGCGGACTGACCCGCTACCTTCCCCCAGGCGGGCGCGACGGCGCGGGGGCTGGTTGCGGCCACCGCTGGAGGAGCTGCTGTCTGAAGGAGAGTCGCCGAAGCTTGGCGAGCCCCGAGCACCGCTGACCTCGCGCTAGCCGCCATCTTCATCCTGATCAACGCCGGGGCTGGGCACACGGCCGCGGTCATCGTCTTCGGGGCAGCACCCAGCACGACGACCGTCTTCCCCGAACACCCTCACGTAGAGGGTGGCATCACCGTCGAACTTGAAGTGCAGGGTGCACCGCTGGCTCAGGCCACGCGCACGGGCAAACGTTTGCCAGCCGCGGGTCAGGGCCGCATTCCCGGCGACGGAGACCTGCAGTGAAGCCCAGGAGGCCCTGCTGCAGCAACCGTCCACCTGAAGCCACAGGCTGCCCGGAGCGCCGGCCAGAAGTTCACCCACAAAGAAGCGGGGAAGCTGGAGTGAGGTGCCGGTCGGGTCCGCCGACCACACGACGAACTCTGGCAGCACCTCCGTAGAGCAGAAGCGCGTCCTAGGGGGTCACGCAGCCACGGCGTTCTGCCCAACAGCGACCGGGCGCTCATCGCCGCGCAGGGGACCATCTCCATGACCGCGGGAAGCCACTTCGGGGGCCGCAGGATGCTTGCGAGGGCGGCCCTGGCCGCGCTTGGTCGGGGGAGAGTCGGGCCCTTCCCGATGAGCCTTTCCCTTCTCCACGGCCGAGAACCTCTTCGGCGGTGCCATGGGGATGGCGAGTAGCCGGGATGGAGAGAAAGGAGTAGCATGAAGGAATGGACATAAAGGGCTCACGCCGTTCTGTACTTATAGCCGGAGAAGGCAAACCGCCGGCCTCCACGATCGCAGGTAACCATGACCCATTTTTGCATGCAGAGACTTGTCAAGTCGTGCGGTTGCCGAGGCGTCGTGGGAAGCAGAGACACCCACGTCCAATCAATCGCCACGCGGTGCTCAAGGCCGCAGGCTATTGGGGCCCGCGGCGCTTCGCACTTGCCCCTTCGCTTCACTGCTAAGCCAAGTCCGGGCGCCCCTTGGGCCCAGGGGCTACTGTCGGCGTTCTGGGAACGGGGGTCCCCAGACTTGCCTGCCTGCGGCCTGCGGCGAGGCTCAAGTGGGGGCCTAGTGCAGCCCAGCTTCATCAGCTCAAGCTCCAGACCCCCGCGAGGGGCCAAGCCTCGCGGGGCGGACGACAGGAAGCTTCCTCACGAGCAGCCTCATCAGGCAGGCTTGCGAGGAGGAAGAGAGATCAAGGCAAGGGCACCTCGCGAGGAGCCCGTGACGCAAGCCATGACGATCGAGACCAGGCGGGCACCAGCCTGTGGAGTGTCCTTGTTTCCCGTTCGGTGCAAAGGGGGCAAGCACAGGCCAAGGCATCAGACAAAGGTTACCGTTTCGGTGCCATAAGACCAAGACCAGAAGAACGGCAAGATGGAGGTCATCATGGAGCCCAGGACGGTGTCATCTTCAGAGTCTTTGGCAGCCGTAGACCAACTTTAGTCAGGATAAGTGTATTAGATGTTCCCCTTCAACATGGCCAATTGTTGGCGCCCTTCCCTCTCATTATTTGGGAAGAGGCCCAGGGCCTCCCTCTATAAATAGAGCTAGCCACCACAGGGCAAGGGGGGACGGATCGATCAGAAAGAGAGAGAGAGAGAGAGAAGCGATTGAACTCACCCAAGCAGTTCATCGCACCAGCTCAAGAACAACCCCTCGCGAGTCTGTTCTCCCTTTGTACTGTTCATCATCAGCCCCTGAGGCAATCCACCACACCACACACTGGAGTAGGGTATTACACCATAATGGTGGCCTGAACCAGTATAAACCTCGTGTCCCTTGTGTGTTCTTCTTTCTAGCTTAGATTCCTTGCGAGCCTTCGAAACGTGAGCTAGTAGGGGAAAGATCTTCGTGCGCACCCTAGAGTTCGAACCTCAAGGGTCTGCCGGAACCCAAAATCCGACACCTTTTACTCACCTCAACCTTTGCAACATCCTTGCATTAATCCTGTTGGGCCTCCGCCCCCTTTGAAAGCTAATGCATTTGCTAAGTGGAAGCTAGATATGGAGTCTTACATGCGCAATGCTTCAACTCAACTATGGTGGATTGTGGTCAATGGATTCAACCCCAAGGACCCAATGAATCTCACTCCAAGAGAAGCGGTTGATGACCAACTTAATGCAACCGCACACAACATGTTGTGCACCGCTGTGACTGAAGACTATAGTGACTCCATTGCTCTTCTTAAAACCGCAAAATACATTTGGGATTGCCTTGAGGAGGCTCTCGAAGGAGATGAAGCAATTCGAAGATCTCGATTGGCTTTGCTCAAGACGGAAGTCAATCTATTTGTGAGGAATGAGGGTGAGTCCGAGGAAGAGGTCTATCGAAGGTTGAAGTCCCTTGTGCTCAACTTGACAACCGTTGGGTGCACTTGGGCAAGTGATGACTTCATCAAGGACAAGTTCATAGATGTTATCACTACAAAAAATGACACATCCATGACATTTTGGGCCGAACGAATTTTTTTTCCTGACATGCTTATGACACTTGTATGACGGTAATTGTGACAAAACCCGGCATCATCATAGATGCGGTGGGATCCTACTTCTATGACAAAAAATCATGACAGAAAATGGGCTTTTCGTCCTGGACGGGCCGGAGACGCAACTGCTTGACATTCTTTGGGCCGTCCATGATGGAAAAAAACATGGTAGAAGCGAGGGCGAGGAAATTATCAGGGAGTTCCTGGTTACGGTGGGTGGTCGGGGGCCGAGCGATGCATGTTTCTCTCATACACGTATGCGCGTGGGTGCGAGGCATTGGGCTCTAACTGAACCCGAGCGAGGCGTTCGCGTACTGAACCCGAGCGATTGCACTACAGGCTACGCGTTACTGAACCCGAGCGATCGATCGATGGTTGTTAACTGAACCCGATCGAGCGATTCCTTCGCTACTGCTGCTAACTGAAGCCGATCGATGCTACCTATGGATGAACAGTGAGCATTGTTGGGGGGTTTGGATGAAAAGTTCCCGGTGGGGGGTTGGATGAACAGGCCCCCGTGGTAGTAGAGGCCATTGCCGCTGGATGAACAGCACCCCGATCGAGGCGGTTGGGGGTGGATGAACATGACCCCGTGGAGGGCTGGATGAACAGGACCCTGTGGAAGGCTGGTTGAACAGTACTCGGTGGAGGGATGGATGAACAGTAGCCCATGGAGGGGTGGTTGAACAGGACCCGGTGGAGAGGGCTGGTTGAACAGTAGCCGGTGGAGGAGCGGTGGAGGCTGGATGAATAGGAGCCCGTGGATGAACAGGAGCAGGTGGAGGCTGGAGCAGGTCGATGGTGGATGAACAGTAGCCCATGGAGGCAGTCGACGACGGAGAAGAACAGTATCCCATGGAGTCCCATTTTGCGGTACGCCACACCCCTCCCAATGAACAGGACCCCCGTTTTGCCCGTGGCGCTCCGACACAAATTCGTTTCCTCCATTTTGCGGTACGCCACACCCCTCCTGATCAACAGGACCCCGTTTTGACCGTAGAAGGTCCAAGAGAAGTCTGTTTCCTTCGTTTTGCGGTATGCCAGACCCCTCCCAATGAACAGGATCCCGTTTCGACCGTGGCCGGTCGAACAAAAGGCCGTTTCATCCATTTTGCGGTACATCGGGCCTCGTTTTGATCGGCTATTCCGTCCAAGCCGGTTGGCTCCCGATGAACACGACGATGACGCGGTTTCTCCATTCCGACCTAGCCATGTACACGAGCCCTGGCCATACGTATGCGCGAGTAGGCGTTTGAGACCCCCCCCCATATGTACTTACGAGGCCATATTTACTTTCTTGCACCCTGGCCGTTGTATGTACGTGTACACGATATTAACGGGACTGCATAATATGCTACGTGCGTGCCTCTACTACGACACGTGCGCGCCTCTACTATGACACATGCCCTTCCTTACAAGGCCATGGTTCATCGCTGCAGCCTGCAGACAGACCGATCGACCAGTATGTATGTACACGTTCGCGACCAGAATGACAACGCTACATACGCTTCGACCAGGTGGGTCCCAACTGCCAGGCACTTCCTTGCGTGCCAAGATGTAGCTGGTGGGTCCCAGCAGTCAGGGCCGAATCATTTTTTCCCATAATATGGACGCACTTCCTTGCGTACGAAGATGTAGCTGGTGGTCCCAGCAGTCAGGGGGAAACTTTTTTTCATGAAATACGGTGGCCCGTCCGGTCGGTCCCTGCTGTGAAGTGGAGGAATCATTATTTTCCGCATAATATGGAGGCACTTCCTTGCTGTGGCCGTGCACCCAGCTGTCAGTCTCTCCACGTACAGTACTCTTCCGATGGAAGTCGTTGGTTGACCACATTGACCACGCCGCGCCGAGAGCACCAAGGCGGTGGACGACGGTGAGTCCTAGGAAGGGGACGACGCGGAGCCGGGGAAGACGCGGAAGCGGATGCCCACGCAGAGAGGAGTACGAGGGTTCACTGGTTCGGCTGCGGTGTGAGGCTGCCGACGCCGCAGAGCCTGGCTAGCGGTGGGAGTAGTAGGGGGCGGTGAGGCCTCCGCGACAGCACAGCCGGCGACGGGAGGCAAGAGCACGCGGTGGCTTGGACGGCTAGAGCAAGAAAATCAGAGGTTGAAGAAGCAGGATGACCGTTGGATGTTAACAATCCAACAGTCACTGGTGATAGAATCATTTGTTGACTAAGTTGACAAAGCCCTTCGTCCGCGTCAACTTAGTAGGCCCACAAGTCAGCCTCCCACTATGGTGGGTCCCAGCTAGAAGGGGAAGTATTCATTTTTTTGTGCGTAATAAGGAGTCACTTCCTTGCATGCGAAGATATAGCTGGTGGTCCGAGTTGTCAGTGGGAGTATTCATTCTTTTTGGCATAATAAGGAAGTACTTGCTTGCGTGCGGCCATGGACCATGTGGGTCCCAACTGTCAGCCTCTCCATGTACATCCCTCTTCCAATGTTGTCGTTTGTTGACAATGTTGACCACGTCGTGCCGAGAACACCAGCGCGATGGACGGCGGCGAGACCCAGGAAGGGAATAACCCTGTAGGATCAAAAGTATGTCTAGAGGGGGGTGATTAGACTACTTGAGCAAATAAAAATCTATCCTTTTCCCAATTTTAGTTCTTGGCAGATTTTAGCAACTTAGCACGGCTCAAGCAATCTTAACACAATTCAAGCAAGCATGCAAAGAGTATATGAGCAGCGGAAAGTAAAGCATGCAACTTGCAAGAATGTAAAGGGAAGGGTTTGGAGAGTGCAAACGCAATAGGAGACACAGATGTTTTTGTCGTGGTTCCGATAGGTGGTGCCATCATACATCCACGTTGATGGAGACTTCAACCCACGAAGGGTAACGGCTGCGCGAGTCCACGGAGGGCTCCACCCATGAAGGGTCCACGAAGAAGCAACCTTGTCTATCCCACCATGGCCGTCGCCCACCAAGGACTTGCCTCACTAGCGGTAGATCTTCACGAAGTAGGTGATCTCCTTGCCCTTAAAAACTCCTTGGTTCAACTCCACAATCTTGTCGGAGGCTCCCAAGTGACACATAGCCAATCTAGGAGACACCACTCTCCAAGAAGTAACAAATGGTGTGTTGATGATGAACTCCTTGCTCTTGTGCTTCAAATGATAGTCTCCCTAACACTCAACTCTCTCTCATAGGATTTGGATTTGGTGGAAAGAAGATTTGAGTGGAAAGCAACTTGGGGAAGGCTAGAGATCAAGATTCATATGGTAGGAATGGAATATCTTGGCCTCAACACAAGTGTAGGTGGTTCTCTCTCAGAAAATGTAAGTTGGAAGTGTAGGTTCGTTCTGATGGCTCTCTCCACGAATGAAGAGGAGATGGAGGGGTATATATTAGCCTCCACACAAAATTTAACCGTTACACACAACTTGCCAATCTCGGTGGGACCGAATTGAGAAACTTGGCCGGACCGATTCAGCAAATCTAGTGACTGTTAGGATTTTCGGTGGGACCGACATGCAACTCGGTAGGACCGATATGGTTAGGGTTAGGGCATAACGTAATCTCGGTGAGACCGATTACACAAACTCAGTGAGACCGATTTTGGTAATAAGCTAACCAGAGAGTTGGTCAGGTAAACTCGATGGGACCGATTCGCTCATTTTGGTGAGACCGAAATGTTACAAAAGGGAAACAAAGAGTTTACATTGCAATCTTGGTGGGACCGATCGCTCATTTCGGTGGGACCAAAACGTTACGAAGGGAAACACAGATATTACAATCCCATCTCGGTGAGACCGAAATCCCTATCGGTGAGACCGATTTGCCTAGGGTTTGTGGCAGTGGCTATGACATCTGAACTCGGTGGCGCCGGATAGGAAGAATCGAGTTTGACTTTTGGTTTAGGTCATATGTGGATGTGAGAAAGTAGTTGAGGGCTTTGGAGCATATCACTAAGCATTTTGAGCAAGAGCCTCATTAAGCAATACCTCATCCCTCCTTGATAGTATTGGCTTTTCCTATAGACTCAATGTGATCTTGGATCACTAAAATAGAAAATGTAGAGTCTTGAGCTTTGATCTTGAGCCAATCCTTTTGTCCTTAGCATTTTGAGGGGTCCACTTTTCTCATCCATGACATGCCAATCATTGAGCTTTCTTGAAATATTTATCTTGAAATAGCATTAGCTCAATGAGCTATATGTTGTTAGAAATTACCAAAACCACCTAGGGATAGTTGCACTTTCAATCTCCCCCTTTTTGGTAATTGATGACAACATATAGATCAAAGCTTCGACAAATGATAATAAGAGTGAAAAACATTGTCGCTTTGAGAAGTATGTGAAAAGCAAGAGCTCCCCCTAAATTTGTGCATAGTTTAAGATTTGCTTTGGACTGCAAATGCACAAGAGTTAGGAGCATGGGTTACTCTTCCATGTCACATACATCTTGGTGGAGCGCTCAAAATGATAATAATTAAATACATGCACTCATCACCAAGCAGAGTGAATGATCATATAGAGATATGAAAGGATAATGTCATCCAACAAGCATTAAGTTAGCATGAAAGGATAATGTCATCCAACAAGCATTAAGGTAGCATATGATCAAATACATGA
The DNA here is from genome assembly GCF_018294505.1 of Triticum aestivum. NCBI lineage: Eukaryota > Viridiplantae > Streptophyta > Magnoliopsida > Poales > Poaceae > Triticum > Triticum aestivum. The sequence goes on from NC_057801.1 coordinate 387,905,352, forward strand.
TCATCCAAGTATCTCACACAAGCATAGAGAATCTCAAGCAAGCAAATAACAAAGTTCAACCATTAAAAAGCAAAACAAGAGAGAACAAACGCAACACTCTCTCTCGAAGCCTATGATCTATACATTTTCTCCACCTTCGGCAACAAGTTACCAAAAAGTTCATAAAAATGCATAGTGCTAGATCGACTCTCAGGCTTGGTCTTCAGGTGGTGGTGTAGATAGAACTCCAAGGACGAAGGCATCAGTTGATGTAGATGGAGCTGGTGGAGTGGGTGCTGGAGCTGGATGCACTGAAGCTGTAGCTGGTGCAGATGAAGTTGCTTTGGTGTCTATAACTAGCACTGCAGCTGATCTCTGACTCCTGGGTAGTCTAGCAAAAGCATCAGTGGTAGACTTGCCCTTCTTCTCCTGCACTTCATCCTGAAGTTGCTCAACAACTGACTGTATCTCAGTGACCTTCACATCTAAATCATAGAACTTCTGCTCCATGATCCTCTCCAGGCTCTCCTGGTTTTGAGTCAGGGTGGCCAATCCCTTCTCAATTCTCAGAGTGGAGGCAATCAAGTAGCCAAGCTGATCTTGCTTGCTCTTCAGGAAATACTAAGATGCCTCATCAATGGTTGGCATCTTTGTAGCCTTTTCAGTCCTTGCCTTCTCTTTCTTCTCTTGAGCTTGCACAGAGGATGGTTCATTCTCATCCACCATCACAGTGTTGTCCTCAAAGTCTGGGTAGATGGGCAAGTGATCCTTGTCCAAGAAGTATGTGCTAGTGCCCATCTTGGAGTTGACTAGCTCCTGGATCTGTGGGGCATACCCACAACTTCTCTTCTAATCTGCAGCTGTCCTCTTGATAGTTTCCACTATTAGGCTCATGACTTTGAACTTTTGAGGCACATCAAATATGTGAAGCAGGTTAATTGCATGGCCTCTGATCATCTTGTGATCACCTGACTTTGGCAAAAGAGTGTGCCTGAGGATCCAGTTGATTGTTGGCAAACCTGACAGAAGGTAATGTACTGATCCAAATTTGTATGTCTCAACAGCAGCATCTGGGATCTCTCTTTACATATGTGCCATGGAGTTGTGATCCTTCTTCTTCTTGGCATAGACATCCAAGTCATCCTCATTCTCCTTAGGAGCAATTTTGCCCATTCTTCAATAGTTGATTGGTATCTAGTACCTTCAGACATCTAGACAATCCTTCCATCTGGGTAGAAGTGAGTTGTGGAGTAGAACTGCATAATAAGCTCATCATTCCACTTTGTGAGCTTCTGCCCAATTAAGTCCTCTACTCCCCAAGACTTGAAACTATCATAGACTCCAGGATAGTGTTCTTCATTTTACCTGATGTACTTCCAGTCCACCCATCTCATATCACAGACTATAGGCTTTTTGTCAAGCAACACTATCTCATAGAAGTCCTGTTGTTCCTCTGTATGGAACCTGTAGTCCACAGCAGTACTTCTCCTGACTGCATAGGGATCAGTCAATCTCCACTGTCTGAGTCCTGCATCATTCCTGAGCTTCATGTCCTCAACTACTGGATGAGCATCATTGTGATCTGGAATTTTGGGTTTCAGCTTCCTCAAAACAAGTGACTCATCATCTTCTTCTTCAATAGCTGCTTCAGGCACCGGGGCCTTGTTCTTCTCTCCAGCAGGAATGTTCCTTGTATTCCTCTTAGGTGCAACTTTGGGCTTTGGAGCAGCTGCCTTGGGAGCTTCTTTGGGCTTTGATGGAGCAGCCACTGCCCTTATAGCATCTCCCATAAGATTTTGAGCTTTAGGTGCTAGTGCAGCAACCTCTTATTCTTCCTCTTCAGAGTCTCTCCTCATAGAGGGCTTGCCAAGTACTTTGGCAGTGGTAGTTCTGACTCTCTTTTTCTTCTTGTCTTGGCCAACAGCTTCATCTTCAGACTCAATGGTGAACTTCATGGTTTCACCAGTGGCAACCTTCCTAGGTTTGGAAGTGGGAATCCTTCTTGCATGTGCCTTCTTCTGCATTCTTGGCTTGGTGGCAGCAGCTGTGCCCTATTCCTTCTTTAGAACTTTCTTCTTTGAGGTGGCCTCATCTTCAACAGCCACATAGTCCTCATCCCCAGAATCTGAGGTTCTCTTCTTTCTGGCCCTGGTGGCTGCCTTAGGCAAGTTGCTGGGTGTGCTCCTGCTACCATCTTCATAGCTCCTAGAGGGACTAGTGCCCTCACTCATCTGAACCTGCTCCTCAGACTTATTCTGACTGTCACTCTGACCTGACATGATGCAAACACTGACAGCAGACCATGTGATTAGATATAGATAAGATAGATGGGATGAGCATCGCAAAGTGCAGAGGTTTTTGCAAAAGAATGAGTCAAAAACTTAGTTTTAGTTTTCCACAGAAAGCATTTCGGATCTACCGATTTGAAAACTCGGTGATACCGAAGCAGTTTTTGGAACCTAAACTAGTGAACTCGGTCAGACCGAGTCATAGTTTGGTGCCACCGAGACTGCTAGGGTTTCACAAAGTCCTGAACTCGGTCACACCAATTTGCAATTCTCGGTCAGATCGAGAATCACATGTGCAATGGCCTTAGCCAAATCGGTGACACCGAGTTCTACAACTTGGTTGGTCCGAGATGATTTCGGCGGAAACCTAACCCTAAATTTTCAATCCACAACTAAACTAAGGAGCGATTTCACTGGATAGAGTGATTTCAATCATGGCAAGATGCATGGCAAAACAATGTGCTAGGAATCGGAGTGAGATTAGCACAAAGATCAAGTCCATACCCTAAGTGCGGCAATGGACTTGCTACGACAGCAATGGCGGAGACCAGCGGCGGGAGGCAGCTGGCAACAAGGAGGACGATCCGGAGACCCAGGAAGGCAGAGCAGGCTGAGCGCGGGCGAAGGGGTTTGGAGAAATTTCCAAATTTTGGCCCGGGGATATAAATAGCCTGACCCTGTCGGTGTGACCAAGTGGAACAACTCGGTGGCACCGAGATGCATAACTGCAAGCAGTTACTACAACTCGGTGTGACTGAAAAGTTCAAATCGGTTGCACCGAGATTGAAAACCTAGATCGACTTAGTGATCTTGGTATGACCGAAATGGATGAATCGGTCAGACCGAAACGCACAAATAAGTTTTGGAAGTTTAAGTCTATAACGAATCAGGGACTCTGAGTGCTCCTCACACAGAGTGGTTCGAATCTGACTTGATCAAACTTTGTGATGTAGCATGAATAGAGTTTGAGACAAGAAAAGCATAGATAGCTAGAGAAGGTTCTTAGACATTCTTGTTCATCCACGTGGCAAAAGAAAAAGAAGCCAAACAATCAAAGCAACAAGTGGATGTCCTCGAATGAGTAAAATATGCAACCAACATGCTCACACAATAAAATGGCAAATGAAATGTGTGGCAAAGCATGCACAACCAATTCTAGTATCTATCAAGCAATTGGGGATGACTAGGTCATCTATATATGAGTATATTGACTTAGGAGTCAAATGAGAACATTTGATCATAGGTCATACTCATCGTTTAAGCTCAAGTGGGTTACCACTTTTACATAAAGCATTGTTGTGTTCACACCATTAGAGTTGCTTTGACTCAATTCTAGAGTAAAGCTCCCCCTAGATGTGAGATCCCCCCTAAGAGGGATGAACTAACCTTGGGTTTTGTCGATGATGACTTCATGTAGGTGTTGAAGATGTGGATGCTCAATGTTGATGTAGATCTTTTGGAGCAATCCTTTGGAGTGAGTTGCACTTTCAATACCTACATGGGTTAGTCCCACAAGGAACAAACAAGGATATCCATAGACATAGAGTGATGCACACATAAGTTGATGTCTATGAAAGCATTAGGTTACCGTGTCCCTTGTCTTACCAACAAGAGGGTTTGTGAATCCTTGAACTAGTGCAAGATGTGGAAGTTGATTGCACTTGTTCTTGCCAAAATGATAAGAGTGAAGTATGTTGGCAGAGTCACCCTCAAGAACTCTCTAGTTCTTCTTCTTCGGGATCCACACCATCTTCATGGGAATCCTTGGAGTTGTAGTTGTACTTGATGAAGTAGAACTTGATGTAGTCTTGGGAACCCACTTGACCAAGGCCTTAGGAGCTTCTTCAAATGCATCAATCTCCTCTTGAAGCTTGTCCTTGCCTTTTTGCTTGTGGTCTTGTGGTGGAAGATCATCTTGAGCTTGTGTCCCTTTGAAAGAAGTAGGATCATACTTCTCTTGTTTAGGAACAAACTTCGTCTTGGGGTATTGATCTTCTTCCCACTCAACTCCATTGGCATTTAACTTTCGTTCAAAACCAACACCTTGGTTCTTCCGGTGCCTTCCTTGCTTGCATACAATTTCCTCGAATTGCTTACTCCCGGCAAGTCTCTTCTAAACACCTTTCTCTATAATTCCCTTCAATAAGCTATTTTCTTGCTCAAGTGTAACTTGTCTAAGAGAATCATTAGTGGAATCAAGAGAACTACTAGAAGCAAAAACATTGGATTTAGCATGATTATTGTTACTACTAGAGGAAGAATCTTTCTTGTTCTTGTTACTAGACTTGACTTGAGGCATGTAAGTGGATAAGAGTAAACGCTTGGCAATGTAAGAAGAACTTTTCTTGCGAAGATCATCATTGATTGCCTTTAAAAACTCATGCTCTTGCTCAAGGTTGAGCTTTTCAAAGCGTAACTTCTCATGAGTCCTTAAAAGTTCTCGATGATCTTCTAAGGTAGTTTCATGAGCTAACTTAAGAGTGTTTAGTTCTTTAGTTAGAATCTCAATCTTATCCTTATCATTGTCATTCGTTTTATATTGATTAGCATTATTAATTGACGTTTCATCATAGTATTCATCACTAGAGTTGTCAACAAGTAAATCATCATCACCTAACAAGTCATCTTCATCACTATTGAAATCAAATACTCGGGGTGTGATACCTTTGGGCCTTTATCCATGAAGCATCTTCCAATTCCTTCATTTGGTGAATCAAATATGTCGTAGGACTTGGTTGACACAAGTGCTAGACCGGCAACACCTTCATCTTGAGTATATTCGGAGTCGGAGTAATAGCTTCTCTCGGAGTGATTGTCGGAGTCGGAGTCGGATACCCATTCACCAACATGAGCTTGATGTCTTCGTTTTGTGTAGCTCCTTGATGACTTGTCCTTCCTTTCCGAATCCTTGCTTCTCCGGGATGTTCTTCGTTCATAACGATCATCTCTACTCCTTCTCTCTCTTGGTGGTGATTCTTCTCTTCTACTTCTTCTCTTTGGAGAATCTTCTCCTCTTTTGTAGGGTGCCGTACACTCATTGGAATAGTGTCCGGGTCTTCCACAATTGTAGCAATTACGCTCGCGACTAGAAGATCTTTTTTCATTGTAGGACCTTGACTTGGAACTTGTTTCCTTTCTTCTACTCTTGTAGAACTTGTTGAAGTTCTTCACCATTAGGTTCAATTCTTCATTGAAGGTTTGTTTCTCACTTGATGATGTGGGGGCTTCACATGAGGCTTTGTAAGCACCACTTGACTTGTTGTGGAGCTCCTCCTTATCCTTGAGTGACATCTCATGAGCAACAATTCTTCCGATGACTTCTGTTGGCTTGAGATCTTTGTAATTGGGCATCATTTGGATCAATGTGCACATGGTATCATATTTTCCATCCAAAGCTCTAAGGATCTTCTTGATGATGAATTTGTCGGTCATCTCTTCACTTCCTAAGCCGGCAATCTCATTTGCGATAAGAGCAATCCTAGAGTACATTTCAGTGACACCTTCACCATCCTTCATTTTGAACTTGTCAAGCTGATTTTGAAGCACATCCAACTTGGATTCCTTGACGGAGTCGGTACCTTCATGCATATCAATCAAAGTATCCCAAATTTCCTTTGCATTCCCAAGACGGCTGATTTTGTTGAATTCTTCGGGGCACAATATGTTGAAGAGGATATCACAAGCTTGAGCGTTGTATTGCAGCATCTTCAACTCTTTCGTGGTAGCTTCACGGTTCTGTTCTCTCCCATCAAAGAATTCACCTTGCAAGCCAATACACACAATAGCCCAAACGGTGGGGTTATGTCCAAGAATATGCATTTTAATCTTATGCTTCCAACTAGCAAAATTAGTACCATCAAAGTAAGGACCTCTACGGTGGTAATTTCCCTCACTAGACGCCATACTCTCCTAGGTTGTGAAACCAAGGCTATGACCACCAAAAGCTATGGAAATCAAAGCAAATGGAGACCAAAGCTCTGATACCACTTGTATGATCGAAAGTATGTCTTGAGGGGGGTGATTAGACTACTTGACCAAATTAAAATCTATCCTTTTCCTAATTTTAGTTCTTGGTAGATTTTAGCAACTTAGCACGATCCAAGCAATCTTAACACAATTCAAGCAAGCATGCAAAGAGTATATGAGCAGCGGAAAGTAAAGCATGCAACTTGCAAGAATGTAAAGGCAAGGGTTTGGAGAGTGCAAACGCAATAGGAGACACGGATATTTTTGTCGTGGTTCCGATAGGTGGTGCTATCGTACATCCACGTTGATTGAGACTTCAACCCACAAAGGGTAACAGCTGCGCGAGTCCACGGAGGGCTCCACCCATGAAGGGTCCATCAAGAAGCAACCTTGTCTATCCCACCATGGCCGTCGCCCACCAAGGACTTGCCTCGCTAGCGGTAGATCTTCACGAAGTAGGCGATCTCCTTGCCCTTACAAACTCCTTGGTTCAACTCCACAATCTTGTCGGAGGCTCCCAAGTGACACCTAGCCAATCTAGGAGACACCACGCTCCAAAAAGTAACAAATGGTGTGTTGATGATGAACTCCTTGCTCTTGTGCTTCAAATGATAGTCTACCCAACACTCAACTCTCTCTCACAGGATTTGGATTTGGTGGAAAGAAGATTTGAGTGGAAAGCAACTTGGGGAAGGCTAGAGATCAAGATTCATATGGTAGGAATGGAATATCTTGGCCTCAACATTCCACAAGTGTAGGTGGTTCTCTCTCAGAAAATGTAAGTTGGAAGTGTAGGTTCGTTCTGATGGCTCTCTCCATGAATGAAGAGGAGGTGGAGGGGTATATATAGCCTCCACACAAAATCTAACCGTTACACACAACTTGCCAATCTCGGTGGGACTGAATTGAGAAACTCGGTCGGACCGATTCAGCAAATCTAGTGACCGTTAGGATTATCGATGGGACCGACATGCAACTCGGTAGGACCGATATGGTTAGGGTTAGGGCATAACGTAATCTCGGTGAGACCGATTACACAAACTCAGTGAGACCGATTTTCGTAATAAGCTAACTAGAGAGTTGGTCAGGTAAACTCGGTGGGACCGATTCGCTCATTTCGGTGAGACCGAAATGTTACAAAAGGGAAACACAGAGTTTACATTGCAATCTCGGTGGGATCGATCGCTCATTTTGGTGGTACCGAAACGTTACAAAGGGAAACAAAGAGATTACAATCCCATCTCGGTGAGACCGAGATCCCTATCGGTGAGACCGATTTGCCTAGGGTTTGTGGCAGTGGCTATGACATCTGAACTCGGTGGTGCCGGATAGGAAGAATCGAGTTTGACTTTTGGTTTAGGTCATATGTGGATGTGAGATAGTAGTTGAGGGCTTTGGAGCATATCCCTAAGCATTTTGAATGAAATTTGAACGAAATTTCGCATATTTCTGTGGGTTCCAAACTATTTTAATACCAAAATGTCGAGCCAGATTTAAAGAACTTTGAAGATGTATTTAAATTAGGTTAAAGCCCAGTGAAATAGGAATCTGAAAATGTGAAAATTTTCAGAAATTATAAAGTAATTGCCAATTTGTCATCTATTTTTATATTTACAACCCATTTCATATTACTTTCAAGATTTGTAGGCCTCTTGAAAGAGTTGCAACCCATCAGGGCGTAGAAAAATAAGTAGGCCTGGATTGGGTATTCTACAGAAAAAATAATCTGGGCTCACTTTCACAAAGAAAAAATAGCTGGGCTGGTCATATGGTGAACATAAAATATAAGCCTGGGATAGACGGGCCACAGCCTAGTTGAAACCCTGTCCGTCTCAACAATAACAAAAAAACCGCTCGAGCAGCTACGTCCCAGGTGTCAGCCGATCTTGTGCTGTTCTCTTGTCTATTGACTATATACGCTGACAATGTTGTGGGTCCCAGATGTCAGGAAACTACTAGGAGGAAGCATTTTCTTTTTCCATACGTTGACATGGTGGGCCCCTACTGTCATCTTATCCACGTACTTCTGTCGATTCCTGTTGTTTGTTGACCATGTTGACAACGCGAGAGGGCGGCGCCGCGACGAGAACACCGAAGTGCGCGGAGGACGAGGGCGAGGCCTCGGACGTCGGTGTTAACGATTTAGGAGACAGTGAGGTGGCGATAAGTGCGCTGAGGCGCAGCCAGCTATGGGAGGCGGAAGCAGGCAGCCCCGCTGGCGCTAGTTTGGTTTTGGCTGCTGGAGGAAGACAGGACTGGAGAAACACGACAGACTGTAAAAGCAACAGGAGTACTTAACAACCTTAACTGAAACCAGTCGGGGCACTTAACAACCATAGCTGAAAGCAGTATGAGTACTTATACAGGTTCAATCGTACAAAGCACGCCTCTGACAGTGCTATTTGCCTACAGTTAACCAAGGGTGAGGCCACCAAGCCCCAGGACAAGGCCTAGGCGCCACCCCGCGCATCCACGATGTTCTGAAAGCGGCTTCATCTCGCAATGTGGTCAATAAACAAGATATTCGCTTTAGAGCCATGGAAAAGTAGGAACATAATCTTCTGTCCTATTCTCCAAGATGGACGGGCCTTCATTATTTGAGACCACCCATGGATAAGTATCTTTTCACCTCCAAGGGGAATGGAGTAGGTCGACATAAACATCATGTTGTGACCAAGCGCAAGTCTGACCCGACCATGGTCAGGCATCTGTATAGGAACAATAGAACTGGGCAGTTTCTGTTTCAAGAAGATCACAACTGTAAAATTGTGTATAAGCAATAGTTAATGAACACCATATATAACAGAAAACAACTCGTACCATAAGTTTCTCGACACAGTTGGACCTGTTCAACGAGTGCAGCAGTGGCACACATATCCCATGTGGCCTTCCACCATTGAAACGCCCAACAAGGACCTCAAGACGGTCAATAAAGTGTAGGAACTTGTGGATGCCGTCCCAGTCAACTTCAGTGCCATCAGTAACAGCCGAGTTATTACAGAATAACAAACGAGTAGCCTGCTTAACTCTGAAAAAACCTACACGTGCCACCAATTATAAGAAAATATTAGTTAGAAGTAGCATCTTCGTGAGAGATTTGTTGCTACTTCTAAAGTTAAATTGTGATTAGTTAGTCATAATAGGTGGATTAAGACGTAATCGAGGCAACAAGCAAGAACCAGATACAAAACTAACATGGATGAACAAATGGAACGACGTCGGGGTGGAAGATCGCAGTGCAGATGAGACCAGGTTTTGCTATTTCCATCAACATTCGTGCGCCAACTTTCACTCCGTAACACTTGAGAAAGTTTATCCAAGTTCAGTCATAAAAAAGCAGCGATCTTCTTGGTTCATGAACCCAACTCGGAACTTATATCCATGGCTTGTCTTCACTGTGACCATTAAACTGGTGTATTCAGTTATGGCAAGGCCGAGCATCTTGAGTACATGTGTTCTGGCAGAGCAAGTAATGCACTGTAGGAAAAATAATATGAGAACACAATGTATTCCCTATCCAAATATAGAAATAAATTCCTCCTTCACATCAGTGTTGACCATGGTACTAGTACCTTTTATCCAAATATAGCAATCCAAATTTCCAAATTAGTCGACAACATGTTCAAAAAAACCCACCCCACCCCCCCGGATAGAAAAGAGGATTCTAGGATCATACTGTGCGCATTTTAAAATCCTGTGTTAGGATGAGAAGGAACAAGTGTGGCATCTCGCCGAGGGCATAGAAACCTGTAGGGTCCTCGCACTTTGGGCACTGCAAATGAAACACGCTAGATTCAGTAGGAAGAAAATGCATCAACGGCGGCGGCTGCCATCCTAAGATTACCCTCAACCCAGGGACTTGGATTTATCGGGGATGGATGAAGAATTCGTACCTGGTTCTCCATGAGAAAACCCTATGCAATCGCCGAGAGGGGGTTTTCTCTGAACAAGCAGACGAGGGAGAAGGGGATTCAGGCCCAGTAAAATATTGTCGATTCGTCCGTCCAGGTTACTGCTAAACCTGGAAAGGTGTTTTTTTGTGATTTGACGGCTCATTTGGGCATTACTGCGGCGCTACGACCGGGGTGTGTCTACCGTGCAATTGTGCACTCTGATTTGGTGCATATGGCACGTGGACCCCGTTGCCGGATGCCCCACATATCAGCGAAAGGAAGTAGAAAGACAGGAGTAACTAGTTACACATAAATATATTTTTGATAGAGAGATACTCCCTCTGTAAAAAAATATAAAAGTATTTTATATCACAACTTTTACATAAGAAAAATCAAGGGGAATATATATAACATATATAATTATAAAAAACAGAGTTTTTTTAACACAGTATAGACGAGTTGGTGATGATGGTGTGCCTGCCATCCTGCAATATAGGCCGTCCAATTTATATCCGGCGGATAGGAAGGAAACTATGGCAATTTTGCAAAAAGGTACCCACACACCTCTTCACATTTGCAAATAAGGCCTTCCCTCATCCATCCTTTTCTCTCACAAGATAAAATACTCATACAAATGCATCTTGATGTTACGTGCAACGCACGCGCATTATGGGGGTTCAGCTGAGAATATAATACTCAGACAGGCTCACGGTTCTAGACTTTGGGCCATAGTCCGGTGGGCCTGCATGTTTGGGGGCCCATGTGTTCTACCTCAGCGCTTTTCGTATTGCACGCGATCGGTACGGCACTGGTTTTAGATGTTATTGCAAGGCGAATACACAAAATTGAATAAAGCACGACAACTGTTGGAATGAAATCAAACGACACTTCCTAACCAGCAATCAGAGTTGCAATTCTATCAACGATATACCATGTGATAAATAATACTGTCGTACTACTTATACACACAAGACACTTGTTTCACCATTCCAGAATTATTACATCGAAATCTCTCGAAGGATAGATCAGTTCGGCAGTTGCGTGCTGCTACTGAAGAATTTCAAAGTTGATTTGGACCAGCTCTCCTTGCCGAGAAAGTTTGATTTTGACATCATCCCCTATTGCAAGATATGATTTAGATTTGAACCTTGACCATCCTTTAGCATCAATCATCATGCGACCATCCTTTGTACTTACGGTTTATTGAGCAGGTTCATTCATACAAAGGCTGCGCATGGTATGAGAGACTTGGCCACGGTCGCCCGGATTGTTGAACGGCTCCTCCTTGCTCTAGAAATTCTCTGTTTGCAAACAAGAAGACATACACAAACAGTTAGATCAACATAGTGAATCATGTGAAACAACATAGAAATAAAAAAGAACGACGCACTTGGGCGGCCAATGCTTACCAAGAAGGTGGACATGTCGGTTTTTGTAAGGACTTTGGTATATGAAGTGTGAACTGCAGCCCAGTCTGTTGCCGCTGCACGGGCCGGAGCAGATGCAAGTGCAAGTGTTGGTGCAGGTGGTGAAGTCGTTGCTGGTGCCCATGCCGGTGTGACTGGTAGTGCCGCTGTTTCTGCCGGAGATGGTGCCAATGTCGGAGCTGGTGCCAGTGTCGATGCCCGATCCTCCGGTAGATCAGCCTAATCTGCTGACGCGGTCGGTGCCCAATCCTCAGCAGGATCAAACTGAGCTGCTGCCGCTGTCAGTGCTAGAGCAACTGCCGGTGCTCAATCCGTTGCTGAAGGTGGTACCGATGTGCGAGACAGCGACGATCGTGTCTGGTCTGCTATGATCAGCTTTCTAACTTGACTAGGCTCCATGAACGTGATCCTGTCTTTTTCTTCATTTCTTTTAAACGCGAGAAGGACTAATTCTGGCGTGTTTGTTAAACCAAATTGCACTTCATCATAGGGATTCAGCTTGTACTTAGAAAATAGACTGATCCAATTTTTTCCAGTAATATTAGTAATGGACAGTGCCTTCGTTACTGACACGACATAAGAAATGAAACCTGAAAAATGGCCATCATAGAGCAAACCAAACGGTTTATTCTGTGATGAATGTCACATGGAAAAACCTGCATCGTAAAATTGCAGCAAAAGAAAGAAAACATGACATTAAATCAATAAGATTTAGACAGTAAAATCAATAAGATTTACTTGATGTGACACGAGTGAATCCTACCAGGAAATCACTATGTTGAAGTACTAAACAGAGATTGATCGTCCAACCACACGTGGCATGCAGGGCCCCCGCCTACTCCCACAAGAAGGACAGTCCAAAGGTCGTGACAAATCATATGGACCGAACATCCATGGGACTGGAAATTCTGGTGGGTGCGATAAACCCTGCAATGCATACAGATATTGGGGTGTAACCATAACTGATAAACTATCCTCACAAAAAAGATGATCTGGATACTTCAAAATATACAGACTGAATTGAGTGGACAGACATTAACATAGACTGTTCTTAGGACTCACCGCACACCAAAAGCGGCAGTGCTAAACAATACAGGGTTCACAAACACAAATCAAGTACTGAACAATATTACTTACTACAGACAAGCAAAGTTGCACTAATTAAACTCTGCAGACTATTTCTTGCCACCGACCTACGGGATGAACCCCGCATAACTGACTTCGTGAAAGATGTCTACCTGCACCATCGCCATCTCGTCAACCTTGGAGAACCTAACAGAGTGGTCTTTCCACTCATAAACATGATGATGAAGACATGCCGCATCAGATTTGTCAGGAAGCTTTACAAGAACCACACCCTTCGTAATTGAAGGCACAACCAGGAAATTGTTGTGGTCAAGTACAGCCTCGAGAACATGCCTGACAACAATGCTACAGGAAAACACTACTTTAGGACACGTGGCGACAAGGATACAGCAGCTGGATAGTTTAGCAGTAGAACTCATCCTCAGGTCTTCCAGTTCACACAGCATGACTTTGAGAACTTCATCTCCACCACGGACCTGGTTCTAATTCAAACAGAAACCAATATTTTATTACTACCTTCGTTGAGAAATATAAGATGATTTTCGATATTTTACTCCATATATTACTACATATACGCACAGAAATGAGTGAACAAAGACACTAGAACATGTCTTCAAAGGCATGAGAGCAGAGGGATTACTTGTAATATCCATAACACAAGTTACTGAGGCAAATATACCCTCTTCAAAGGTAGCATTGATGTTCATAAAGCAGTTGAAAGTAATCTATAAGAAATCAGTGTCTACCGCTCACATGTTTTGGTCAAAAGAGGAATTTAGAACCATCATTTGGCACACAAAAATCACATGCAAGATCACCCAGAAAGTTGTACTACTAGTACTAGTACTGCGTGTTAGATGAAAAAACACAATCAAGATCGAGAAAAAGATCGTCAAGAAGAGATATTACTCGGACTTGCTTAATGAGGGATCCCGGAGAGGGGGGCTTCGACAGGGCGATGGCTTTTAGCTTGTCTGCGGTAGTCTCGACGGGGTGCTTGCGCTTCTTCGTACCATGAGCATCGACGGTTTTGGCCAGAGCCATAGACATCACTTTGGCCAGTGCTCTAGCATCCATCAAGAAACTATCAAATAGAAATAAAAGAAAAGACACCATAATCACAAACCCAAAAAAAGAACATAGAGGGAGTTATAGGATCAGTCTCGGGGTTGCAAGACCGGGCCTTGGCCAGAATCAACACCATTGATGCGCTCACCTTTCCTTCTTTGGGAGACAAGAACAATGGCGGAAGGAGGTCGGGGTTTTCTTGAAGAAATGAGGAACAAGATGAGGGAGAAGCGGGTGGGGGTTTTCTTCAAGAGAGGAAGCTGAGAGAGAAGAGTGAAATGATGGTTGCTTCGTCCGTCCAACTTACTGCTGGAAAGGAGGGGGTTTTGTGATTTGACGGCTCATTGGGCATTACTGTGGCATTTTGATCGGGGTAGTCTACCGTGCAGTTGGGCACTCTACTATGGAGTAATTTAGTGCATGGCTGGTGGACCCCGATGCTGGCTGTCCCACACGTCGGTGAAAGTGAGTAGGAAGGTTCCCGACGACCGTCGAGGAGGATCCGCACGGTAGAGCGTGTCCATTGTTTTTCTGAAGAAAAAAATGATTACAGCAAGCATTTCCACTCTTACGACGGAGGAGTGCGAAACACGACAGCCACTTGAACATACACAGTGCTCCTACTACTAGGCATGTGCAGTGGTTCATATGTCAGTACTACATAATCTTGTTGCTAGTGTAGTAAGATAGGACGATAACAAATGATGTTGTGCGCATGTCAACTATATGAACAGTAATGTGAAATAGTACCGCTTTTTCAACTGTCCGATCGAGAATGAATGGTGAGATCAGTGTTAACAGAACTAGGTCTACATCGCACAGTGAGTACGGTGCTACAGTACTCCACGAAACATGAACCATATGAAGCATGAATCAGTGTTAGGCAAGGTGTATGAAGGGTGCACGGGATGGGAGCAAAAGTTCCCTTCTCGACCCACTTTTGGGTGTTTGGTAGAGTGCATGAAGGGTGCATGAGTCCACACTAGTAGGTTAACACAAATACACGAAGTGTAACAACTATATTGAGATGAGAATGCAACCAAACACACCCACACGCTTTGTGCTACAGTGACTGATCTGCATCGTCTGAGTTTGATCCAACGGTCATGTTGCGTCGAGACATGGACATGCCCATGCAGAGGACGCCTAAACACCACCGAAGCCCCTCTGCTTCTTGAGGCGCACGACGTTGGTGATGCAGGGTGCAATCGCTCGCAGAGCCCGCTCCCGGTCGACGGGAGCCAGCTCGTCAAAGACGGCGTCCAATGGCATGAATGGATTCCGATGACAGAGCCCTTAGAGGATTCGCCCAGCAACAACGACGGTAGCCTGCAACCCCTCCTTGTCCAGCTCCGCCCCCACCATCGCGGAGAAGGCTCAGCTCCTTGGAGATATAGGTGAAGAAGGAGACCAGCTCAGGAAGCCGCAGCTCATTGAAGTCGACGGGATGGTCGAATGGATTTAGCCAGACGACCGGCATGGTCGCACTGGCACAACGATAGGCATCACGCAGCCGCAACACGTGCGTGGCAATTTGGTCCACCAAGTGGCTGAGGCGATCCTAGACCTCGTCACGATCGGCCCGCTCGCGCTCCAGCCGGCTCCCGTGACGGCCTATCGTATCTCCCTACGCCTCGAGCATCTTTGTGGTGGACACCAACCACTTTTGAAGCTCCTTGAACTCCCACACATAATGGAGGAGCATGGCACTCCTCTCCTCCTTGCGCTCACGGAGCTCCTCGTCCTTGGCCCTGAGCTCCGCATCCTTGGCCTGGAGCTCCTGTGTCAGGCGCCTCACCTCAGACTCCATGATCTGCTGCGCCGCCATGGCACCAGGTAGAAGCAATGGGGAGAGGAAGCAAAGGGGGCGAAACGGCTAAAAGGCAATGCAATCTACGGGAAGGCGGAGGGAGCCAGCCGAGGAGCAGGGAATCTTTTGGTTTTAACAATGGGAAAACACCAGTCGACAACTTCTCACAGCAGGGAGCAGTGGGTTTTACAGGCGGATTCATCGTGACTAATTGCTGCCGCGCCTACTCCCGTCAATCAAAAAATTAAAAATCCTGCCGCGCCTGCTCCCATCAATCAAAAAATTAAAAATCCTGCCGCACCCAAACACCAGAGCAACACCGCGGTGGATATTTAAATTCACCTACCAGCAAGGAGATAAAAAAGGGGTGAAAAAACAAATGTGGCGGCGGCCTAGCTAATCGGTCGCACTAGCCCAACTAGCTAGCCACCGTGATTCACTGATGTACTCAGCGGGAAAGGTGGTCTTTCATGATTTGATGACTCATTTACTTGCTTCGGTGCTACGACCGAGGAGGACCTAGAAAATGTGCGGTAGGGCGTCCCACGTCTCGACAAGGAAGAATATATGTGTGCACCACCCGGGAGGACCCCAAAACCGCGCGGTATGTTGTGCCATGTCTCGGCACGGAGGAAAAATGTGCGTCTAAAAATATAGTGTATCAAACATAGTACCTATGGTTCGACCTTGGGACCCAGCTAGTCGGTCAAAAACACCCCACTAGCCACACAGCTTTATCATGCTAACGTGGCATGTAGGATAGGTGTGGTTAGCTCCGTCTCGACCAGCCACAACGTCTCTTATTCTAGGTGATTCTTCTATTTTCCAAGCTTTTTTAGTTATAATAACACCACGGAAAGCTAGGACCGCTCTTCGTGTGTGCCTATGCGTCTAAATGTTAGACGATGGGGAGGAGAGATAGATCGCAGACCTGGGACCCACCAGTAAATGAGTCAATGGTCATGCACGTGTTGATGAGGCACTCCCTCTACTCTACTCAACATAATACTGTATAAAATCAAGTTATGGGACAAAGCCAACAAACGTTGTTGTTTCAGGCTATCGACTTATACTTTGTAGTCCAGGTTGCCAGTTCGAATCTCGTCTTTCAGATTTGTTAGTTTTAGGTCCAAATTTGATCAATGAAAAGTGGGACCCCCATGTGTTGTTCCGATATTTCAGTGTAGGATGGTTTTTTTGAACAAACACTTTGCGCGGTTAGACAAGTAACGGCACGAGTTACACGTATTTTGCAAGTTTGCGAACAAAAATGACAACAGCATAGAATATCACATCCACCCCGCAACTTAGATGCTATGGTGATACGAGTTTTTACATTGTTGGAACTGAGATCCAATGGCTTGGGAGTAGTCTTTGTAATTATGCGCAATTTCCAAACTCTCTAAGGTTTTTTTGCAAATAAAACATTCAGGCCTCGTGTGTGCCGCTGCATCTTGGATCCAATGGCTCCCCGTTTCTCATATTAGGTGCTCCCCGTAGCTTAATTAGCCGCTACAGTGATACGGACATCTAGGTCGTATGATCTGTGATCAGATGCCACATGCGTCGTACTTGTACTTTCTGCGCAATTCCCAAACTCTCTCAAGCGTATATTACAAAAACACTCAAACCTCTTACTGTGAGATGTTAGATCTCCGTGAACTCGTATCACCATAGAATCTATGGAACGGGAGCACCTCATATTCTCCCGTGCGAGAAAACATCATGTGCTCTCGCAGCTTGGATGCTACGGCGATACGAGCTTCGAGGTCGTTTGATCCGAGATCCAATGGCATCTGAGTAGTCTTTGTGCTTATAAGAAGTGGCCAAACTCTTTGGGGGCTTTTCTGAAAAAAACATTCGAACCACTGAGGAGTTGTTGGGTCACAAATCCAACGGCTCCGAAGAGCTTGTATCACCAAAGCATCTAAGGTGTGGTAGCACATGATATTCTTACATACATGAGAATATGATGTCCTCCTTCATCTTAGATGCTACGGTGATACGAGCTTTGAGGTCGCTGGATATGAGATCCAAGGGCATCTGAGTAGTTTTTGTACAAATTGTGTGCAATTCTCAAACTCATTAAGGTTTCTTGTAAAAATATTAAGACATCCTGTGGGCTGCTATATCTCAGATCTACAAGCTCCAAGCAACTCGTATCAACATATAGCATCTAAGGTGTGGGGGCACATGATATTCTCCCGGGGAGGAGGGGGTGCACAACCAATCGATGTTTGGGAGGGTGGGGTCAAATATAATCTAAACAATCCTAAACAAAGCTTCACAATTTTATCTAAGGTCGAGGGGTTAACCCCCGACAATCTACATAGCTTCGCCTAAACACAATCCATGTTTCAGTTTCCTGTTCATTTTACATATTGAATTGAGGACCATGCATGTCTTACATTTTACTCCCTTCGTTCCTAAATATTAGTCTTTTTAGATATTTCAAATGGACTGCCACATACGGATGTATATAGACATATTTTAGAGTGTAGATTCACTCATTTTGCTACGTATGTAGTCACTTGTTAAAATCTCTAAAAGACTAATATTTAGGAACAGAAGGAGAATTTTTGAATTCGTGTCATCATGCATGGTTTGGAAAAATAGATGCACTACTTATTGGAATGTTGTTGTGTTCGTGTGTGTGTGTGTGTGTAGTCATATGCTTGATACATACAAAGTCTTCTCACCACCATACCGTTCATCTTTTAAATTTGAATTTGCATTGAAAACTTACTAAGCATACCACGAAATGTGAAATCCACATTGAGATCACTATATCACAAACTCACTCTAATTCAAGAACTCGTCATGAATCAATTACCATGTTGAGATTACTATTTGCAAGGAAAATACGGCATTGTAATACACATAGATTCGTTCGGCAATTTAAAAGATTCCGTTTGTATTCTCGAATGGTAGGACCCAATGGCGTACCAGCCAGACCTTGGCTCGTGTTGATCCTAAAAAAACTGGGCTCGTGTCCTTTTGGTGGCGTGTGTGGTATGCACATTAGCCAACCCCAACCAGTCGAGCCTCCGCGTTTCGAGTCGAAATATCTGGTGGCCAGAATTCCAGCCCTAGGAAATTCCCCACATGTCCCCGGTCCATAATGACTACCGATGAACAATGGAGGGATGCTTTAGTAACTAGACAACATTACCTACCCCACCAAGCACGGTGAAAGCACAAGTGCTCCCTAGGTGGTTTTGGTAATTAATGTCAACATATCTCTTGTTGGACTAACACTTTTATCTAGTATGTTTCAGATAAGTTCAACAATGGAGTGGCATGGACTAAAGGATGTGGGAACTCCTTCAAGATGCTAAGAACAAAGTATTGGCTCAACCTTCAAGCTCAAGACTCTTCATTTTATATTTTAGTGGTCCAAGATCACATTGAGTCTATAGGAAAAGCCAATACTATCAAGGAGGGATGAGGTGTTGCTTAATGAGCCTCTTGCTTCATGTGCTTAGTGATATGCTCCAAAACCCTCAGCTAATTTCCCACTTCCACAATTGACCTAAACCTAAAGCCAAAATTGGCCACACCGATTCTTCCTATCCGGCGCCACCGATTTCAAAAGTCTTAGCCACTGACACAAACCCTAGTCAAATCGGTCTTACCGATAGGGATCTCGGTCTCACCGAGATGGGATTGTAATCTCTCTGTGTATGTCCATTACCAAAATCGGTCTCACCGAGTTTGCGCAATCGGCACTACCGAGATTACAATGCAAACTTTCTAGTTGACTCATTACCAAAATCGGTCCCACCAAGTTTGTGTAACCGGTCAAACCGAGTTTGCCTGACCAACTCTCTGGAAAGCTTATTACCAAAATCGGTCTCACCGAGTTTGTGTAATCGGTCTTACCGAGATTAGTTATGCCCTAACCCTAACCATATCGGTCTCACCGAGTTGCATTTTGGTCCCACCGAAAATCCTAACGGTCACATTATTTACTAAATCAGTCCGACCGAGTTTGTTGATTCGGTCCCATCGAGTTTGGTAGATTGTGTGTAACAGTTAGATTTTGTGTGGAGGCTATATATACCCCTCCACCTCCTCTTCATTCGTGGAGAGAGCCATCAGACTGAACCTACACTTCCAGCATACATTTTCTGAGAGAGAACTACCTACTCATGTGTTGAGGCCAAGATATTCCATTCCTACCATATGAATCTTGATCTCTAGCCTTCCCCAAGTTGCTTTCCACTCAAATCTTCTTTCCACTAGATCCAAAACCTATGAGAGAGAGTTGGGTGTTGGGGAGACTATCATTTGAAGCACAAGAGCAAGGAGTTCATCATCAACGCACCATTTGTTACTTCTTGGAGAGTGGTGTCTCCTAGATTGGCTAGCTGTCACTTGGGAGCCTCCGACAAGATTGTGGAGTTGAACCAAGGAGTTTGTAAGGGCAAGGAGATCGCCTACTTCGTGAAGATCTACCGCTAGTGAGGCAAGTCCTTCGTGGGCGACGGCCATGGTGGGATAGACAAGGTTGCTTCTTTGTGGACCCTTAGTGGGTGGAGCCCTCCGTGGACTCGCGCAACCGTTACCCTTCGTGGGTTGAAGTCTCCATCAACGTGGATGTACGATAGCACCACCTATCGGAACCACGCCAAAAACATCCGTGTCTCCAATTGCGTTTGAATCCTCCAAACCCTTCCCTTTACATTCTTGCAAGTTACATGCTTTACTTTCCGCTGCTCATAAACTCTTTGCATGCTTGCTTGATATGTATTGTGGATGTTAAACTTGTGCCTAATCTCCACTTAAACTTAAGGAAACTTAAAAACTGCAACTTTGGTACTTAGTGTCTAATCACCCCCCCTTTAGACACCTCTTCTCAAGGTCCTACAAGTGGTATCAGAGCATTGGTCTCCATTGCCTTGGTTTAATCACCATTGGAGAAAGATGGATGAGTCTACTTTGGGGAGTCTTAGACATAGAGTGTCTATTCTTGATGGAGAGTATTTTCATGAGTGAAAAAATGAGATGCTTGTAATTTTCAATCAATATCATTTGAACAAGTACATTGCTAGCCCTTGTGCACCTTATGTTGATCCTATGCATCCTACCCATGGTGAGTCAATTGACATGATTAGGAATCTTAGAACTGCCAAACTTATCATTAGAGGATTGCCTAGAAACTTGATTGGATGTTTGCCTACTCTTAAGTGTGCCTACACTATATGGAAATTTCTTGAGGAACGATTTCCAGATTATTCCTTGAAAAATCTTGATGAAATTCTCCATAAGTCTATTGCCTTGAGTAAGATGAATACTAGTGATCCTATGTTTGGTGATCGTCTATTTGAGCTTACAAACCTTATGCCTACCAAAGTAAATATTGGTATTATTAGTGATATTATTTCCGAAGCTATAAAAATTCATAAGCAAGATCATTGTCAAACTCATTCTAATGAATCACCCTCTCTAGGACTTGATCCACCACATGACGATGTTGAACATGGATACTATGATGAGGATGATGATAGTGACTTCGATCTTGATGATGCAATGAGACATTTTGGTCTTATGCCAAATCTTCGAGGATATGTGTCAGGAGGAAAGGAATGGGTTCTTGATAGTGGACGTGCCGATCACATGACCAGAGATAAAGACATGTTTCGTGAGCTTGCTGATAATGATAGTCCTCGAAAGTATGTCACTTTCGGTGACAACTCAAAGGGTAAGGTGGTTGGCCTCGGTAAGGTGGCCATATCACATGATAGCTCCATATAAAATGTCATGCTCGTTGAATCTCTTGGATACAACTTACTTTCAGTATCTAGACTTGCTGATTTCGGTTTCAATGTCCTATTTACTGAAGTAGATTGCCAAGTGTTTCGCCGAGACAATCATAAAATGCTCTTCACCGGTGTGTGTAGAGGTGATCTATACATTGTTGATTTCACTAAAAAGGCTCAACCTAAAACTTGCTTCATTGCTAAATCCTCAAAAGGTTGGTTATGGCATAGACGATTAGGTCATGTTGGTATGCAAAACCTTAACAAGCTTATTAAAGGAAATCATATCCTTGGAGTTAACGATGTCATATTTGATAAGGATAGACTTTGCAGCGCTTGTCAGGCAGGTAAACAGGTTGGAGGAAGGCATCCCGTGAAGAACATCATGACCACAAGGAGGCCACTTGAGCTACTTCACATGGATCTTTTTGGTCCCAACTCTTACAAGAGTCTCGGTGGAAATTCTTTTGGTCTAGTTATAGTAGATGATTTTTCAAGATTTACGTGGGTGTTCTTTCTCGATGATAAATCACAGGTCCAAAAGATCTTCAAAAACTTCGCTATGAAGGCCCAAAATCAATTTGAAGTGAAGATCAAGAAGGTTCGCAGCGACAACGGAACGGAGTACAAGAATGCAAATGTGGACACCTTTCTTGATGAAGAAGGGATTTCACACGAGTTCTCGGCTACGTACATACCTCAACAAAACGGAGTTGTTGAGAGGAAGAACCGGACTCTTATCGAAATGGAGAGAACGATGCTTGATGAGTACAAGACACCGAAGCACTTTTGGGCAGAAGCGGTTGAGACAGCTTGTCATGCAACAAATCGCTTGTATCTTCACAAGCTACTCGGCAATACGGCATACGAGCTTCTCACTGGTAACAAACCCCAAGTTGGATACTTTCGAGTATTCGGCTCAAAGTGCTACATTCTTGATAAGCATCATCGCTCTAAATTTGCTCCTAAATCTCATGAAGGTTTCCTACTAGGTTATGGCTCAAACTCTCACACTTAACGTGTCTACAACAATTTCACCCGAAAGGTTGAAGAGACGGTAGATGTGAAGTTTGATGAATCTAACGGCTCGCAAGTAGAGCAATTGCCAATTGATGTCGGAGACAAAGACCCTTCGGAAGCAATCCAAGACTTGGCTATTGGCAAGGTTCGTCCAACGGAGGTGAAGGAGAGTACCTCGTCCATCCAAGTGGAAGCTTCTACTTCACGACAAGGTGAACCAAGAGTTGATACGGAAGCATCCACAAGTGGGACACACCAAGATGAAGAAAACGAGGAAGTGCATCAAGATGAACGTCAACAACCTCCTTCTCCACCATGACAAGAGAACGACAACGCCAACAATGAAGAGGGCCAAGAAGAAGAACAAGATGAAGAAGATGTTCAACGAAGACCCAAGCAAAAGCTTTCACAAGTTCGAGCAAGAATTGCTAAAGATCATCCCGTCGAGCAAATCTACAATGACATTCAAACCGGGAGAATCACTCGCTCTAAAACTCGTTTAGCTAACTTTTGTGAAAACTATTCTTTCATCTCTAGCATTGAACCTATGAAGGTTGAAGAAGCATTGGAAGATCCAGATTGGATAAATGATATGCATGAAGAGCTACATAACTTTGAGAGGAACCAAGTTTGGACATTGGTTGAGAAGCCCGACAACAACCACAACGTCATCAGTACCAAATGGGTGTTTCGCAACAAGCAAGATGAAGATGGACAAGTAATTCGCAACAAAGCACGTCTCGTTGCCCAAGGCTACACACAATTCGAAGGTATGGACTATGGTGAGACTTATGCTCTTGTTGCTAGACTTGAGTCCATTCGCATCTTACTTGCCTATGCTAATCATCATGATATCACCTTGTACCAAATGGACATTAAAAGTGCTTTTCTAAACGGTGAAATAGAGGAGGAAGTTTATGTTAAGCAACCTCCCGACTTTGTCAATCCTAAGAAACCCAATCATGTTTATAAACTTCACAAAGCTCTTTATGGTCTTAAACAAGCTCCTAGAGCATGGTATAAATGCTTGACCAAGTTCCTTATGGAAAAAGGCTTTGAAATTGGAAAATTTGATTCTACTCTTTTTACTAAAAGAGTTAATGGAGAACTATTTGTGTGCCAAATCTATGTTGATGATATTATATTTGGTTTAACTAACCCTCATTTTAGTGAAATGTTTGGGAAGCTAATGTCGGAGAAGTTTGAGATGTCTATGATGAGTGAACTCAAATTCTTCCTTGGGTTGCAAATCAAGCAAACTAAGGAAGGTACCTTTGTTTCTCAAACGAAGTACACCAAGGACTTATTCAAGAAGTTCAATATGCAAGAATGCAAAGGTATGTCTACACCCATGCCTACTAGTGGACATATTGATTTGACCAAAGATAGTGAACCAGTTGATCAAAAGGTTTATCGCTCTATGATTGGTTCATTGTTATATCTATGTGCTTCACGTCCCGATATCATGCTAAGTGTGTGCATGTGTGCATGATATCAAGATGCTCCTAAGGAATGTCATCTTAAGGTCGTGAAAAGGATAGTGAGATACTTAATCCATACACCAAATTTTCGCATTTGGTATCCTAAGAGGGCCTCTTTCGATCTTGTTGGCTATTCCGACTCGGACTATGCCAGAGACAAGGTTGACAGAAAGTCCACTTCGGGTACTTGTCAATTTCTTGGTAGATCTCTTGTGTCTTGGTCCTCCAAGAAACAAAACTCGGTATCCTTACCCACCGCCGAAGCAGAATATATTGCCGCTGGTTCATGTTGTGCTCAATTACTTTGGATGACCCAAACCCTTAAAGATTATGGGATATATGTGAGACATGTTCCATTGCTTTGTGACAATGAAAGTGCTATCAAAATTGGTCATAATCATGTGCAACATTCTCGAACTAAGCATATTGAAGTCTGTCATCATTTCATTCGAGATCATGTTGCTAAGGGTGACATTGATCTTAAGCATGTTCGCACCGAAAAGCAATTAGCAGATATTTTCACTAAACCTCTTGACGAGAAAGTGTTTTGCAGGTTAAGAGGAGAATTTAACATCATTGATGCTTCAAACTTGGAGTAAAGACTCCATTGGATACATGCAAGACATGAGCTTATGACTAATCCTTGATATTTGTCTTATGATGAAAATCTTATGTCTTGGATATATTTGCATCTTGCATGTTATCTAACCCATGTAGGTACTTGGTGGAATCAAAATCCATGAGGTTGTAACCTACTCATATCTTGAGCAATCTCTACATCACCAAGTCTCTACACTATGGTGGTTGAAGATAAGCAAGCACAGTACCACTCAAACATATCCTTTGACAAATTATATGTTGAGCTTCATGATTGTCATTTTTTGGATACACAAGTGCTCTTCCTTGCAAGAACTAACCCATGTAGGTAGATGGACTCAAATTCCAAGTGGTGCCCCCAATTCTTGATGAGCTACATCAACCTTGAGCAACCCACACAAGTTCAACTACATGGACAACACCACCAACCAAGGCATGTTATTCCATCTTAGAGAAGCTTTACTCCAAGTCATGAGCTAAAGCAACTTGACAAGATGTGAATACATCAAGATGCTTAAACGAAAAATGGCAACCCCATTTTGAGCTTAAACGATGAGTATGACCTATGATCAAGTGATCTCACTTGACTCCTAAGTCAATATACTCTAACATAGGTGACTTTGTCGCCGACCATCTCTAGATGAAGTTCTCTTGTGTTCTTTTCTGTGTTTGTGCATTTGTCTCATGCATATTTGTTTCCCCTTTCAAAATCAAAAAAAAACTTCATCTAGATTTCTTTGTGTTTCCTCTGCATTTTCTGCATCAAATTCATTGCACATCTTTCAGTAAATTCCTTGCAAATCTTTGTGCGATCTTACTAGTCTAAGTGAGCTCAGGTGACAAGTGTTTTCTCTGAGATGAACTCGGTTTCACCGATTTGTTGTTTTCGGTCCAACCGAATCTTTTCGGTACAACCGAAACATACCACTCGGTGCCACCGATTTCACATCAGGAAAAACAGTTTGCCACATATTCTATGTTTCTTCTGATCCAGCTCCACTCAATGAATCTTGTCCTCTACAAGCATCACATTTTTATCATTGCGTTGTGCTGTGTCTCAAGGACCAAACCCATTCGACGGATTCCAGAAATCCCTTCTTGGAAATTGATATTAAAGGGGGAGAGAGAGATCACATCAAAGCTTATCCTTCAGAGAGAGATCACATCAGAGAAAGAGTTTATCATCTCCTCAAGGGGGAGAGAGACCCTCAAAGGGGGAGAGAGATCCTCAAGGGGGAGAGAGACCCTCAAAGGGGGAGAGAGATCCTCAAGGGGAGAGAGAGATCTCCAGGGGAGAGAATACTTAAGTAGAAAGTATTTCTCAAGGATCCCAGATGCTTGGTGTTCAAGAGGAGAGATACCACATGTCTTCTTGAGGGGAGAGACATGTTCATATGATCTGTTGTGCTTATTTGCATTACCATACATTAGCTCTAATCATCTTTCATATCTTTCAGCTCTGATTTTCTTTTTCCTATCTTCTCCCAGTATCCCATGCTAGATTCAGGGGGAGCAAGACATCTAAGGAAAAGAAATCATTTAAATTCATTGCATATTTTTACTCTTGGGGACATGTCTAATCCAATGTGGTACTTAGTACTCACTCTCTACATGTCATCCCAGTCTTGGTATTCTTGTGGTTTCTTCTGTTTGCTCTGGCTAGTAGATGTATCTGTGTTATCTAACCTTGTTTACGCAGGTTCATTTCATCCTAAGCCAACTCAGGACTTCAAGGTAAGTATATGCATCACAATCATGTGTATGAGGAATTCTTGTTGATGTACATACTGTTTGCAAGAAGGACTCATGGGCATGAAGGTATTCTCTTTAATATTCTTTGCTCTGATGCATATGGCCAAGATACATGTAACACATTGCCTACTCTATCATGGTTATGCTATCACATGCTTCTATATTCCATACATGTAGGGGGAGCCTATGCCTGTTACATGTCTTTCGAAAGCTTCACTTGCTACTCTTATATCTTTATCTAAATCTTTGATGTATGTTGTCATCAATTACCAAAAAGGGGGAGATTGAAAGCACAAGTGCTCCCTAGGTGGTTTTGGTAATTAATGTCAACATATCTCTTGTTGGACTAACACTTTTATCTAGTATGTTTCAGATAAGTTCAACAATGGAGTGGCATGGACTAAAGGATGTGGGAACTCCTTCAAGATGCTAAGGACAAAGGATTGGCTCAAGCTTCAAGCTCAAGACTTTTCATTTTATATTTTAGTGGTCCAAGATCACATCGAGTCTATAGGAAAAGCCAATACTATCAAGGAGGGATGAGGTGTTGCTTAATGAGCATGTTGCTTCATGTGCTTAGTGATATGCTCCAAAACCCTCAGCTACTTTCCCACTTCCACAATTGACCTAAACCTAAAGCCAAAATCGGACACACCGTTTCTTCCTATCCGGCGCCACCAAGTTTGGATGTCTTAGCCACTGCCACAAACCCTAGTCAAATCGGTCTTACCGATAGGGATCTCGGTCTCACCGAGATGGGATTGTAATCTCTCTGTGTATGTCCATTACCAAAATCGGTCCCACCGAGTTTGCGCAATCGGCACTACCGAGATTACAATGCAAACTTTCGGGTTGACTCATTACCAAAATCGGTCCCACCGAGTTTGTGTAACTGGTCAAACCGAGTTTGCCTGACCAACTCTCTGGAAAGCTTATTACCAAAATCGGTCTCATCGAGTTTGTGTAATCGATCTTACCGAGATTACGTTATGCCCTAACCCTAACCATATCGGTCTCACTGAGTTGCATTTCGGTCCCACCAAAAATCCTAACAGTCACATTATTTACTAAATTGGTCCGACCGAGTTTGTTGATTCGGTCCCACCGAGTTTGGTAGATTGTGTGTAACGGTTAGATTTTGTGTGGAGGCTATATATACCCCTCCACCTCCTCTTCATTCGTGGAGAGAGCCATCAGACTGAACCTACACTTCCAGCATACATTTTCTGAGAGAGAACTACCTACTCATGTGTTGAGGCCAAGATATTCCATTCCTACCATATGAATCTTGATCTCTAGACTTCCCCAAGTTGCTTTCCACTCAAATCTTCTTTCCACCAGATCCAAAACCTATGAGAGAGAGTTGAGTGTTGGGGAGACTATCATTTGAAGCACAAGAGCAAGGAGTTCATCATCAACGCACCATTTGTTACTTCTTGGAGAGTGGTGTCTCCTAGATTGGCTAGGTGTCACTTGGGAGCCTCCGACAAGATTGTGGAGTTGAACCAAGGAGTTTGTAATGGCAAGGAGATCGCCTACTTCGTGAAGATCTACCGCTAGTGAGGCAAGTCCTTCATGGGCGACGGCCATGGTGGGATAGACAAGGTTGCTTCTTCATGGACCCTTAGTGGGTGGAGCCCTCCGTGGACTCGCACAACCGTTACCCTTCGTGGGTTGAAGTCTCCATCAACGTGGATGTACGATAGCACCACCTATCGGAACCACGCCAAAAACATCCGTGTCTCCAATTGCGTTTGAATCCTCCAAACCCTTCCCTTTACATTCTTGCAAGTTGCATGCTTTACTTTCCGTTGCTCATAAACTCTTTGCATGCTTGCTTGATATGTATTGTGGATGTTAAACTTGTGCCTAATCTCCACTTAAACTTAAGGAAACTTAAAAACTGCAACTTTGGTACTTAGTGTCTAATCACCCCCCCCCCTCTAGACACCTCTTGTCAAGGTCCTACACACGGTTCAATTCCCTCGGTCGCCGCTCCCCAAGGTTATCCGTCAACTGCATTTCCTAGTACTACTACTACACCAGGATGAGCACAGAATTGAGCCCGTTTGTTCGTGCCTAGTACTTGAGTTAATATATCAGGCAATGCACTGGTACAGAGGAATTATCCTTTTACTCTGCATATATAACTTGTCTGAAGTCTAACTAAGCAAAATGTTTGACCAAATCCTTTCTTAAGAAATACAACAGGAAAGATGTATCGCTTGAAAATTTATTGCATGATGCAGGTTATGATATTGTTGAGAATCCTAGATTTTAAATTTCAGAAAATCCAAAAGTGACCAGAAATTTGTGAAACTGAGCATGGTCACGTGATTTGGCACAAATATTCCTACGTAATTTTTTTCTTCAATCTGAGACAAGCTGCTTATGAGAAGTTGCACAAATGAAGAGCCAAGGTATTTTGGAACAAAGACGTGTCACGTTACGGCGAACACTTTCACTTTTGAAACCATGGGCGTTTCGTGCCGCACGAGTCCCGCTTCTCATTGGCAGGTGCCATCCGAGAAAGCGTGTGAGTCCACGGGAGGCGTGCGAGTAGACCACTGCGCAAGCTCACCGGGAGGCGAGCCCTTTGACCAGGCTCCGCCGCGCACCTTCGTTCCAACTACTCCCACTTTTAATGTCGCCAGCGCCGTAGTTTAAAATCAACCAAGCACTACCCGGTATCACTACAATCTTCTCTCTTCCTCTCCGATTCTCCTGTCGTCTACCTCCAACCAGCCTGACGTAACCATACGCCAAGCTGCATCACAATGGTCTGCCCTTAGTCTTCCAGTTTCCTGAGGAAGACACCCAGCCGAAGTCTCAAGAACATAAGGCGCTTTGTGACGAGCTTGAACCGGCCTTGCGGGAAGACACCGCGCATGTCCCTGCTCCCGTTCCGGCTCCCGTCGCCCTGACTACGCCTGCGCCCATCCCCGTGGCATTGATGGGCTGGGAGCCGCACATTGTCGCCGAGCTTGATGCCACGGGGTTCCATGAGGTCCCCGCCAAATTTCACGCACCCATGCATCTGCCAGCGCATGCGCCTGGGAGTGCACTGACGTGCACGCCCGTGCCGGTGCCCATGCACGTGCCAGTGCATGCGCCTGCGCGTGCACTGACATGCGCGCCCATGCCAGTGCCCGTGCACACGAATGTCTCTGCCACGCCGTTGCCACCACCTGTCCCCGCACGGGTGCCAGTGCCCCCTCAGCGGCATGGATGGCCGCCGTTGACCGCTTCCTTGCACCAACGCCAGTCGCCTCCTCCCGCCAGTTCACTCGCTCCTGGAGACCGAAGTCCAGAACATTGTAGCCTTCCTCGAAGCTAGGGCCAACGTCCAGGAGTACGCCAACAACGGCGCAAGACGTCGCCGTCGCCGTCGCCGTCGGTTAGTGGCCGGATGACACAAAGAGCACGACAGAGGAGCCGCTTCCCACTACAAGACGCCCCCGCCGCCGCCGCGTAATCTAAATTTGCCATGAAAAACATTCGGATTGCCATGCTTAAAATCCGAACATTTATCATTTCCGTTTATTTTAGAACGATCATTGTATGAATGTAAAGTTGGAGTCAGACTGAATGAAATATATGGTTTGGTCGATAGAATGTTCTGCTAGAGCCGTATCAAATTAAATATAAAATGTCATCAAGCCACATGTATTCCTTCTCATCCAACGACCTAGACTGCTTCAATGTCGAGTGCTCAACACGTTTAGCGTGTAGCTAATTTCATGCCAAAAATAATGCTAATCATATAATAACACGCAAATAATATCCTACTTAATATTCGCATGCACTTAATATACTGCCAAATTAACGTGCATTGCACGTACACATTGACTAATACTACTAGTACGTGAAACTCGTGCCGTAACTTGTGAACGCGGCCATATATGGTCAACGGCAACATCGCCCGTGAGTTCTTCGTGTTTGCCTGTGCGTCTAAACGCAGAAGGGGAGGAGAGAGAGAGCACACATGGAACCCACTAGTAAGTGAAGGCGAATAGCACGTGCTAACGAACCGGTCCCACTAATGTACTAAAAATAATATTATATGTTACCATTAAATAGGTTGTGGTAATATAAAAATATTATATGAACAAAGGGGGTACAACAAACATTGATGTTCTACGTATGTTTCCTATTGACGTGTGGCTTGAAGGCCCTGGCCGCATGTTCTATTCTCTTCCTTTATTTTTTAATTTGTATATGGGTCCAAATTTTTTTCATGACAGGTGGGCCCCTCGTTGTGTAGTTTGTAGCACTTTAATTTGTGGGTTGAAATTTGTTCCATTCCAGGTGGACTATCGGTGTGTAGTTTTGTAGCTTATTTGTAATAATTAAAGAGAACAACAGCGTTTTTTGCAATAATACCATGGTGCAACGTTGAAGGCGAGAAAGGACGTGCGAGAGAGCGATGACCGAGCCAGAGGGAAATCAATTGGGGGAGGTGCGGGGGTTGCAACGATGTTTGGAGTAGTTGTGGGCCGAATGCTATCAAAATATAATCTAAACCCACCGGAATAAATGCCTACACAAATTAATCCAAGGTTGAAGTCCCCCTCGCAATGTAAATAGCTCCGGCTTTGCGAGGGATGGAGAGGTAGCTTCAATGTGTGGAAGATATGGCGTGAGAAAGCGAGGTCAATCGAGAGACATATAGATAGAGAGACAAAGTGAGTGTGCTCCGATATTCATTGAAAAGATATATATGCTCCGGAGAGATATTGTTCGATTGAGCTTTTGGGAAGGGTGAGGTCTGTAAGATAGAGCTTGATAGATGATCCAATCACAGACATGTAGATATATTTTGTGTGTGGGAAGAAGCAAGGTCAATTGATTACATATATAAAGGGAGAGAGATTGGGCGAGTGTGGGTCGTCGTGCGATCGAAAGAGTGAGACGGGTTGGAGACAGTGACCTAGATAGACAATGTGCGTGAGGGAGTATACAATATGAATATGTCGAACTGGTCTCAAACATGGAGATATATCGTTTGTGTCCGAGAAAGAGCAAGGTCAATCGAGACATACACAGAGAGAGAGAGGGAGAGAGCGAGAGAGAGATTGACCGAGTGTGGCCCGCCATGAGGTCGAAAGAGTGGGGACGGCTTGGATGGACTGAGCTAGATAGACAATCTGCATGAGAGATTATAGAGTGTGTTAATCGAGGCCTGAACAGGGAGATATATCATTTGCGTGTGAAAGAAAACAAGGTTAATCGAGACTCAGATAAAGAGAGCGAGATTGACCGAGTGTGACCCGCCGTGCGGAAGAAAGAGTGAGACAGTCTCGAAGGAGTGACCTAGATAGACAACATGTGTGCATGCGCATGAGAGGTTGGGGGGCTAGATAGGCAATGCATGTATCTAGCGAGAGAGGGTGGGAGGGAGAGAGAGAGAGAGAGAGAGAGAGAGCTCGGCATGGGATGCAATGGCGGGTGTGTGAGGTAAATACATTTGGTAACAGAGTGGAAAAAGGGGGTTGTGTAGTTGAGAGAGTTAGAGATAGAAACATGGAGAGAAAGAATGAACGTGTGTCTTAAAGCAATAGCTTCCTAAGGTGGTTAGGAGAGGAAGATTGACCGATATAGGAAGTATGTAGCGTGTGTGCCGGGGTGGGGGGGGGGCTAAAAACAACATTTGAATGTAGATAGTATGATACTTAATATCGAAGTTTCAATTCGGTGTACATTGTAAGATTTGAACTGTGGACCATGCATATGGGTAATTATTTCAAATTCGTGCCATACTAGGTTTGGAAAAGTTGACATTGACTCGATTGTTGTGCTATTGTGTAGGTCATATGTTTGAATCCATCCAAAAGTTTTCTCACTACCATGGTGTTCATCATATACATATGAATTTTTATTAAAAAAAGTAGTGTGGATACAGTGAAATGCGAAATCCACGTTAGAATTGGAGATCACTATGTGACACACACTCTAATTCAAATAACTAATTATGTGACACACACTCTTATCCACGTTAGCATGGATACAGTTCCGATTTTTTTTTCAAATAACTCCTCATTAATTAATTTATAGTATCTCGTTTCGAATGACTAATTATTTGCAAGGAAAACACGGGCAGGGTAATATATACATATTCGTTTGCAAATGAAAGAAGATTCATTTGCATTCTCAAATGTAGGCGCACCAGGTAGACCAGGGTCGTGTCATGGTGGTCGCGTGTGTCGTACGGATGCTTAGCACCTAGCCACCCACCCCCTCCCTCCCTCCCCCCTCCCCCCAAAAAAAGAACGACGACAAAATAAGTTCGCGCTTCCATGTTTCGGATTGAAATATCTGGCGGCCCCAATTCCAGCCCTGCAAAATCTCCCTTCTCCACCGTCCCCTTCCACGCCCAGATTGCTCAAATCCCTAATTTGCCGCCAACCCAAGCAAAGTTTGAATCGCCCCTCGTCTCGTATCTTTCCCCACCTCTGTGCTGGATGACGATGACGAAGATGACGGTCGCGCTTCACCACTGCACCGGATCTACCTCATCTACGCCCTCGTCCACCGCACCGGGTGGTCCACCGACAACGTCGGCCGCCGCAACCGACGTGCCTCAGAGACACCGACTTCCACCGCATCAGGTGCGCTTCACCGACGCCATCTCCCACCTCATTGGGGCTACTTCACTGAGCACATCATCGTACCTCCGCCCCCCGAGGCCGTTGGGGCTTCACCAATGGTCTCGTCCATCGCATCATAGCGCTCTGCAGCCACTCAAGATCTGCATCCGTGCGCGAACAGCCAACGCTAGAGGATCACCCTCAACGGCTCTGAAATGACCCGCACTCTAGCTAGGCGAGCATGCCCAAACGCCGGCCCGAACTAGGTATCCACACATCACTCCCTTGTCACTGTTCTGATGATGTCTTGATATCCTTTCACTGTTCTCTTAGCTTAAGCGCCTATGCAACTCTAACTTTAACTCTTATTTCTTCTAGAGATATCATCTGAAACAAGCAAAACCATTTTTTAGCGAAGCATGATGGCGCTACGGGATCTAGTACACATCCTGCACACGCGTATAACCTTGTAAGTATATGTCCTCCGGTACAACAGCAAGGTCGATCCCTCTTATTTGATCAACCATTCGCCATGTCAAAAATGCAGAGGGAGATGCAAGGAGCACAAGGCCTGCACATCCAAGCAAGTCGTAACATGGACTTGTACATGGAACATCCCAAGCGCAAGTAGAGCTGTAGTGAGCTTGTACAACGAGCTAGCGTAAGTCCCTACATTTCATTTAATTTGTGATGGCCTGCGTGTATGATTTGTGTGCAGTGGCGGATCCACGAATTCAAGTTACCAGGGGCGAACATTTAACTTCAAAAATATGAAGGCACTTGCACTCCGGAATCAGCATAACTTGAGAAATGTGAATCTACATGCACTTTGAAAACCAGCTAATGATCCAAAGTAGTTCAGATTATAAAACACTAAATGATGCAATCACCAAAAAACACAAAATGCAACATGGTGTACAAGGACTACTAACATGGTCTGTATCTGCTTGAATTATTCGTTCTCTGGCTGAAAATATCAAAGTGTAATTGCACCTATAACCAGTACGCAAACTGCATACGAATATATCTATCCTGCACAAGTATGCCAATAGTTTCAAACAACAGATTGGGAAAGTATTTTGTGCTACGTTGTCATGATACGGGAACTTTCTAGTAGATGGCCTCAACGTTTCCTCAAGCCATGAAAATGTACTATAATTTGCTTCTCATCAATTCCTGCAAATCTCTATGTCTCTCTCAACATAGCAGATCATCATTAGACACTAAATCCTTCAATGGGAGCTTGCAAAATGCTTGCATTAGATCCCTCATTAGACACTATATGTTCATCACCAGGAGCATGTAAAATGTTTGCATCAAATCCTTCATTAGCAGTCTGTTCATTAGACACTTTAGGCTCAAGAACAACATGAGCTTGTATGTTTGCACCGGAAACTTGATTAGATACATCAGATTCAATCAGTTCAGTATTGATTGGGGAGTTATAAAATAAGCAGAAATTGGTTTCATTTTCTGATAGATTCCCTACATACAAGCAATTTTACAACACCGTCAGGTTTAACTATTGGACAAAAATTGAACAATTGAATTAGATATAATCAGGGATGTGATGTACCTAATCGTTGCGCATGCTACTCTTGCAAGCTGCGACTGTCCGTTTGCGCAAGCTCGATGCCATGCCCGTGCTGCCGCTGCTGCCTCCCACGTAGGCTACATCAAGGGTTGGATCTTCATCTTCTTGTCCTTCCATTCGCTTGAAGCCCGGCGACCGCCCTCCAACAAGGGCGCGAGGAAGTGATGTGTTGGTCTGTCCAGCGGTGGCTAGGTTAGGAGCAAACCAGACTGGAGGCTGGAGTGAATGAATTGGGATTTTTCCTGCTGTCAATCGATATGGGAGGCGCTAGTTTGGGCCGCGAGCCTGCTATAGGGCCTGCCTTGCAATTACGTTATTGGCCCATCCAAATTGAAACGTTTTCTTCATTTTTTAATTGTCTGCTCGTGCGTTGGGACGAACAAAACTAGCCTGGGCCAGCCTAGATGACTCAAACTAGGTGCAAATTTTCCAGCCACCCGAGGTGGCCTCCCATACCAGCCCCTACGGTGGTGTCGCCCCTTTTTGCGTGTATGATTGGGGTAGTGAAAAATATTCCAGTGGCGCTTTTGATTTACCCACAGAATGGTTGAATTGCTTCTTTCTATGAACTGAGTTTGCCAATAATATGAAGGATGCCGGTCTTTTCATCCTATTGTAGATTGCTTACATCTTGCTATGCCAAATGTAATCGCATGAAATATACAGTAAAAGCCAGTGTGATGTGTGTAGCTACAACTAGTCTGACTACACGTCCTCATATAACATATCAAGGACGCACCATCTTACCAGATTAACCATTCGGCTTACCAATGCAGTGTGGAAAGAAAGAAGTATTGGGAATGTGTATCCAAGCAATTGATGACATGGACTCCTTCGTAGAACCTTGTAAGAGAAAAAGAAGAAGTTGCAGTGTGCCTGTACAAAGAGCTAGCGTAAGTTCAGTTACCTGCTTCTCGGAATTTTAGTTAGCCACTTATTGCAAAATTGTTCAATTACGCTGCTTGGCTTAATTTAGTTTGCTACTGATTACATAATGCCATAGCCTGTTAATCCTATTATAGACTGCGCCTATCTATGTCTTTGATACTTACTATTAAGGATTACATGTTTGCCTGAACTTAAATAGCTACTTAAGCACGTAGATAGCTGGTCATATGTACTTCTAGGGTGCAGCAGAATTCACGTGTCATTTACGTTCTGATACCCTGTTTGTTTAAATGGTTTGCTGTTATCACTTGTAGCACTAGTAATGTTTGCATGTTCATAGATAGAAAAATGTCAGGTTTATATGAGGGACATCGTCTTTTTAACTTATATATGTGTTGGAACATTTTGCTTACATCAAAGAAATTTACAGATGTGTGTGTTGCTGGTAAATGGTACCGACTTGTTAGTTTAATACGTTGCCAAGAACTTGTTAGTTTTACTAGTTAAAGTTTAATTAAATACGTTGCCAAAACTAGTTAGTTTTACTAGTTTGATGTTAGTTTCTTATGGCTCTTGCAAAACTTTATTTATTGATTGCTAACATTCAAGTCTGCAGGATCCAACTGAAACTCCGTTGGCACAACAGATATGTTTTTAGAAATTTCCTTGTTTACTTGGTTTGCTGTTGTAACTTGTTGTTGTAATCATCTTACCAACTTCAAGTTTTCAGGATCCAATTGGAAGTCCAATTGCATAGCAGGTACATTTTCAAAAATATATTTGTGTAACAGGTTTGTTGTTGTAACTTGTTGCTCTAATCAAGTTACTAACTACTCAACTTTTCAGAATCCAAGAGAAACTCCAATGCCACAACAGGTTCCTTTTGCAAAACTTGTTTGTTTAACTGCTTTGCTGCTGCAACCGGTTGCTCTAATCACGTTACTAGCTACTCAACTTTTCAGGATCCAAGAGAAACTCCAATGCCACAACAGGTACCTTTTGCAAAACTTGTTTGTTTAACTGTTTTGCTGCTGCAACAACCGGTTACAATGATGTTAATAACTACTTTTCAGCATCCAATTGAAACTCTTTAATTCCTTGTTTGTTAAACTAGTTTGCTATTATAACTCCCAGTTGAGATGTTTTGCTAACTTCAACTTTTCAGAATCCAATTGGAACTTTAATGGCAAAACAGGTTAGCCCAAGATCAAAGAGCGAGGTCCCCATGGACGTTGTATCATCCCACAGCAGTGGCACCGGCCCAATCGTGCATCATGAATTGACAACTGTTGATGCTCTAGAGGCTAAAATAGTGGTAGAAAGAGATTCTACTTCTGCACTTAGAGATGAAGTTGACATGTTGAGGAAGCAAACAACACAATCACAAGCAGTACTCAAGACAACCATTAAATATTTGGTGGATTTCAAAACAAAGCAAGCTGAGACTGACCGCATTGTTAAGGTCCTGAAGGAAAAAAGGAAATTAAATTCCCACTTGGTAAATCATAGGTGAAATGTTCTTTCCATCGTTGAATAACCTTTGTGTTGTTTGTTCATGTAATCGATCAAACCATTTGTTTTAGAGATCATGTAATAATTGTTTTTTGTTTTTTGGTTTGTAATTTTATTTGAGCACAAGTCTGTATTAATTGATAAGACTCGGAGACATTTCATTTTGATTGATGTGCCAGACCTACAAATATGCCAATCGGGTTGAATTTGCATTCAGCAATAATAGTAGTATAGATGGACCATAAGTGGACGCATCAGAAAGGGCCAAGATGTTGTACTAGCTTCGCTAAAAAAAGGATGCTCTTCTAGCAAAAAAATGTATAGCGGCCTGGCTTATGTATGTTAGTTGATATTATTGATCCGTATACTCTATAAGTGTTTATATGTCTGTTAGTTATGTACATTCTTGGATGATTGACTCGGTATTTGAATCTTGGTGCATCGCTTGTGTACATATCTAAATGGGAGTACACATTATGCTTCGTGTGACATTTGAGTTGGACATAAAGTGTTCCAAATATTTGAATTCACCTTAAACTGGATTCTACCTTCTGAATTCGAGTATCGGCATTTGTAAATCATATTCATATATGACAGTGGAATACATCTTTGTCGTGCTTTTGAAGATATATAAAAACACATAGAATGATTTATAAAGATTTGTATAGGAATACAAAATGGATTCGAATTTAGTTGCCAGGGTAAACGTGGATGCTTATTGTCCCAAAATTCGAAAGAGGCGGCAAAATGTCCACTTCCACGTCGGCTGCCCGAAGCCAAGTGTTTGGGAGATGGAAATTACTGTCTACCCCTTACACGAACAATCCATCGGCCCGATTTCCGCTGCTCTCAATAGGGGTAGGTTAGTAACTTCAATTGGACATGACACGACCGCCTATGAGCCCATTCCAACATGGTGGGTGCCAAACATGGGCGGCAAAACACATTTGATTCAAGCTCGTCCAAAAGACCTCTGTTTCTCCCTCCATTTCCCCATTCATACACGGTGGGCGGCAAAACAAACTCGACTCGACCGAAATCGATGTAGGCAAATATTTTCAATAGGGGCAAGTTTGTAACTTCACTCAGACGTGATACAACCACCCTACCTGTCAACCCCGTTCATACACCGTGGGCGCCAACCATGGGCGCCAAAACACCCTCTCTTTACCCGAAATCGCTCTGGGCAAATATTGGCGAGATGCGAGATTACCGTCCTATCCCCAACTGACGAGACGTCCAAATTTTGAACAGGGGCTAAATTCGTAACTTTCCCATATTTCGGACAGGCGCGTCCCAAAAACATGGTTCCCCATACCTCTCCCTCCATTTTCCCATTCATACATCGTCCGCGCTAGAACACCATCCCCACACCAGCATCCTCCATCCGCCACCCCATCCATCGTCGTCGTCCTCCACCCCATCCATCACCACCTTCCTCCACTATGCCGGAGGGCCTACCAAGACCGCGTTGTCCACTGCTAGAGATGGACGTTTCTCATCCATGGCAACACACCAAGAGCCTTGCATCGCGTCCTCTTGCTTCATCGGTGTCGTCGCCCTCTTTGTCGGGGCCGCTCACACGACCTTATCTTCCATGCAACGGGACTTATCCCCAGATGCACCCATCTACCCTCGCAGATCTGATTCAACGCCACCCACAGCCATCGCACCCCCGAGGCCTACATGGCGCCACAAGAGAGGTGGTACTTCATATCTCCTCAACTTTTTGATCTCAACCAGAAAATAGATCGTAACTTGGTTACTGTACTTTCTTTTCAGCTCTTAGAATTTAGTTCTTAGTTCGAAGCAAACATTGGATGCTAAATAGCATTTCTCCGGTTTGCAGCTTTAAATCTGCCATGGCACAGTCATAATAGGGTTTAATTAATCATGCTTAGGGTTTAATTGATCATGTTGGTTCCATTGTGGTTTCTTTAATAGAAATCGGAGGGGAAACCCTCTTTTGCTCAAAAAGAATGCTCAGGGTTTCCCCCTTTTATGATCACTATACGATCAGCATACGTGCTTCGTGTCATAATAGCACTGCTCCACCCATCAAGCTAAACAAGCTTAGTTGTTCAAATACGAATATGATATTATTAAAACAGATTCGTTTAATTGGTCAGCTAAATGTTCCTAATTTAGTTTCAAAAATTCATGTTCGCCGCTCGGGTGTGTATCTCTACAGGGTGCCCACGGTGGGCCGCGGCCCACCCTGAGATTTTGGGTCGGCCCAGGCCCCGATTCCCCTCTGTTCTGTTGCGCGCTTCCAGTCTCTACTCACCCCCAGCCGCCTGCCTCACCGGCGACTTGCCGTCCCCGGACGGCATGACTCTAGGAGGAGACGCCGGACTAACATGAGGTCAGGAGCCGCTCGCCCAACAGCATCACCGCTGCCCGGGCGCGCCGCCGTGCCTACCTTCCCAGTCCGTTCAGGGCTCAGGCGTGCAGCACCCACTAAGCCAACCCGATTTATCCTGAGATACGTCCTCAACACTCAGCAGCCACTCCTCGTCACCCATTTTCTAATTGATTCACTACTCATTAGGCGGGACTGTCATTAGGGTTTGTTGTGTGCTGAGTGCTACCTACACTTAATGGTTCAGATGTATTTCAGTAATCTTTAGTACATGTAAAGTTCACAGGGTTTCAAAATTCCAGCCCTAGGAACAGACACTAGTCATTTTGGATTGTTGGTCGTAGTGACATTGACCCAGATTACTACTGCAGGCCGGGTTTGTTGACAATTTTACTTGTCTTTCTTACTCATTCGATATGATATCCAATTATTCATGTTGATTAGTTGCAAAAAATAAGTGCTAGACAAACTTCTTGATTCAGATTTTGGACGGTCTCTTACTGCAGTTACAATTCTGCATACTTGTCCTAGTAAGCTCACAAGTAAATGATTGATTCACTACATCTATGCTTGCCTTGTCATTTTTGTTGTCAATCTTCTTTCAGGGTGGACCACCCTGTTTCAAAATACTGGAACCGTAGACATGAGTGAATAGTATTTCTCTGTGTGATCTCTTCCATAATGTGTGGGTAACAAACACTGCAATGTATAGAAAGAAAGTGTCATTTCCAGCTTTTACATAGACTACGATCTTTTACATGGAATACAATTTGCCTACTTGCTTTGTGTCGCACTACCAACACTCCACCCTTGAAGCTAAACATTATGCCACTCATAATTCCTTAGTTTATTTGTTCAAATACGAATTTGATATGATTCTAATGTTCCTACTTCAGTTTTGAAATGTGTGTCTGCCTGTTATAGAGACATAAGAAGTTTGTATTTCTGTGTGTGGTCTGGTCAGCACGGTTGGGGGGTGAACTTTGCATATGCAGGGGTTTATAGGGAGACACTCTTCGAGTTGAATCCACAATGCATTCCATAGATAATCTGACTACTTATGTTTTCATGAATCTCACATTCTGAACAACATCATAATGATTATGAGCTTGCGCGCATGAAAAGAATAAAGCAGTACAAGGCCATGGCTGTTAAACTTGGCATTAAGGGACTAAAATCAAGTCTGGATGCAATGCAATGCAAACGCTCTCCACCTACAGATTCATGCTTAGAATATGATCCTAATAGTGCCTGAGCTAGAGGGAGAGCTAAGTCAATGTAGCTCCCTAATGGAGGAGCCGGAGGCAGATGCCCTATCTTATTCACCCATCAAGGTGCTTGCTCTAACTTTCCAAGGTTATATTGGTCGCACATATCATGCAACTGATGCTTTCAATTGCTTCTACTTTGTTGCACTGCCATTAGCTTAGTTTACACATTGTGTATGTGAATACGCCCTGCCTATCCATTTTCAGTACATATTCCATCTGTCATCATACCATATTTATCCATTCAAATGTTATTCTTGTGTATCAAACGTTCAAAAAGAAGAGGGCGATTGCTGATCACGGAGGAGCACGAGCAAAGTATTTGGAAAAGGTAGTGACACCAGATAAATCAAATAGCCCATTAGGTGTAGTTGCAATATCACCTGACCCACAAAACACCCCAACTCTAGCAGACTCTATCCCTACTACACTGGTCATTTCTGATGCCCAACTCAGTAGACCCCAACTACAGCAAATAGTATGATGATGCCAGTTGACATAGCACCAGCTCTACGACGCAAAACCCCCATTCCAGCAAAGACTACACCAAATCCAGTTGCCAAATCCCTTTTAGAACCAGGGAGAGCCCCAATTGCAGCAAATAGGACCCCTGTTCCATTTCTTCCCTGTTTAGAAGATGAAGCTTATATTGTTGTCAGGAACTTTGCATGCATCTTTCCTTCTGTAAGTGCATCTAGTGCCCCTTAGTGATTTTGGTGTATTGAAGACTTATAGATTAAGGGACTGATGCGTTTGTGAGTGTACACAGGTCTACAAGTCTATGAGGAGTTTTATATTTACAGAGAAAGTCGACCCCTAAAAATGAAGTTCTTCAACTAAAGACTTTGGATTTCTGAAGACTTTCTGAAGACTTTGAAAGTGAAGAAATTGGTGTAACCTTGAAGACTTGGCAATCATTCGAGGAACATGAAGCGTGAAGACTTTTATTTTTATAGTTTCATTTTCTCTTTCTTGAGCCATAGGAAACACCGTACTGTTAAAGGGGTCGAGGAAATACCAAGGAAAATTTTCCATGTGATGCTCAACTCAAAATCCTACACCTTCCAATCCCTTTGAGTGAAGCCATTGGAAATTTCATACAGTTCAGTCATATTCTTCAGTGACAGAGACGAAGTTCTTTTGGTCTCTGAGGAATTTGTTCTGACTGAGGAGTTAGGAATTCGCCAGTGCGGATTGCCTACACAGTGAGGAACATGATAGCCCTGAGGAATTTGAGAGTCAAATATTCCGACCGTTGTTGTGCTATGCGCCAGCTGTCCCAAAATATCTACCCACCTAACGGTCATATCAGACAAGGGCATTTATGTCTTATCATGTCGGGCTGCTCCCTAGGCTATAAATAGCCGCCCCCTACAACCACTAGCTGGTTGGCTGCTCCGAGAGAAACTGACACTTGTCATTTGAGAGCATCCCATCCTCCGAGGACTTTGAGCGAAAATCATCAAGTGAGGAAAACCCAAACCCAAACCTTCAAAACCCCAAAGTGATTGAGCATCATTGAAGAGATTGATCCTGTGTGGATCTGATGCTTGTTACCTTTGAAGACTGTGCTTCTTCCAGACGGTTAGGCGTTAAGGTCTAGAGCATCCAAGAGGAATTGTGGATTGTCGAGTGACCAAGTTTGTGAAGGTCCGGAAGTCACCTGAAGACTTACCACGAGTGATTGGGTGAGGTCTGTGTGACCTTAGCTCAAGGAGAATACGGTGAGGACTGTGTGTCCGGGACTGGGTGTCCTCGAGTTTAAATACTCAGCCGCTCCAACCAGACGTCCAACTGAGACAACAGTTGGAACTGGTCTACCAAATCATTGTCTTCACCAAGCTTACTGGTTCTATTTCCTCAACTCTTTCATTTCCTCATTTCTGTTGTTGTGTGCTTGTTCATATCTGTTTGAAGACTTTGACTGAAGACTTTCTCAATTTCCTCAGTTCAATTTCTTCAGTCTGTCCGTCTTCTTTCTGTGTTATCCTGTGTTTACGCTTTCTGTACTTTGTGCTTGTCTTCATTCCATCATGATGACCATGCTTGTGTTCTGTTATGTTTACATTTGAGTACTTATTTCGCTGCTAGTAGTTCTTCATTTAGGAATTTCCTCACCAGCAAATTCCTAAGTGAAGAATTCATAAAAATCGCCTATTCACCCCCCCTCTAGTCGATATAACACACTTTCAATTGGTATCAGAGCAAGGTACTCCCTTGTTCTATGTGATTTTGGTTTAACTACCTGGAGTTTTAGTTATGTCGACCGCAGGTATGATCAAGGTCTCTGCTGGGTGTCCTACCTTCGATAGAA
Source organism: Triticum aestivum (assembly GCF_018294505.1). Lineage (NCBI taxonomy): Eukaryota > Viridiplantae > Streptophyta > Magnoliopsida > Poales > Poaceae > Triticum > Triticum aestivum. The sequence continues at coordinate 387,948,006 of NC_057801.1, forward strand.
CGGACTACCCCTACTGGAAGAATAAGATGCGAATGCATCTTGAGGCAATTGATAACGATCTCTGGTATGTTGTGGAAAATGGTGTTCCCTCAGTCACACCTTCTCTGAACGCTACTGATGTGAAGAGATTCAAGCAACTCGATTCTCAAGCGAAGAATATCATATGTGGCCACCTGAGCAAAGGACAGTATGGAAGAGTGAGTGCTTTGGAAACTGCTAAGCTTATCTGGGATAGGCTGTCCAAAGTGAATGAAGGAGTCTCAACTCAACGTGACTCTCGTGTTGACGTTCTTCACAATCTCTTCAACCGCTTCAAAAGACTCGACAATGAAAATGTCCAGCAAACCTTCCATCGCCTCACTGACATCTCAAATGAGCTTCAAGTGCTGGGTGCCACTGATATCACCGACCATGAGGTGGTGAAGAAATTGCTGAGATCGATCGATTCTTCATTTGATACTCTGACACTGATGATTCAAGAACGTGCTGATTACAAGTCACTTGATCCCGCTGATATCCTTGTGAGGCTAAATACTCATGAGTTCCAGCTTGCTGAGAAGAGAGATCTCTATGGTTCGAGCTATGGCACATCACGTGCTCTGAAGGCCAAGGCAGTCTCTGAGTCTGAACATGAGGACTCTGCTAGCAGCCTTGGTGACCCTGAAGAACTAAGCCAGGAACTAACACTGCTCGTGAAGAAATTTCAGAAGTTCTCAAGACGTGGTCGCTTTGGAAAATCCTCAAGGAGCAATGATTCCTCATCCAGTGACTACAAGAAGAGGCTATGCCACAAATGCAAGAAACCTGGTCACTACATCCAAGATTTTCCTCAGTGGGATAAGGAATCAAAGAAGAAGAAATACAAGGATTACAATTCTGATGACACAAATAAGAAGAAGAAATCTTCAAAGTCTTCATCATCAAAATCCTCGAAGTCTTCATCTCACCAGAAGAGCAGCTCCAAGAAGGCTCGGGCATTCATTGGCAAGGAAATGGACTCTGAGGCTGAATCTGAGGAACATGAGGATGAGGAAGCATCTGAGGAGTCCGAGTCTGGCGTGGCGAGCCTAGCTCTCGCTACTGCATTCGTCAGCAAGTCTATCTTCAACTCTGAAGAAAATGACTTCACCAACAAGGCTGATGAAGGCAATGATGACTTCGCTCCCACCTATTGCTTCATGGCAAAGGGTGCCAAGGTAACCAAATACGCCTCCTCAGAATCTAGTGAGGATGAATCTGATGAAAACCTCAAGCCCAGCTACTCTAAAGTTGCTAAGATTGCTATGAAACAACAAAAGGCTTTTGAAAAAGTTCAAAACATGCTAGATAAAAGTGATGATATGTTGGGTGAAGAAATGGACCGCACTAAAACCTTGACTGAAAATCTTCAGAGACTTCAGTCCAAGTTTGACAACCTTCAAGGTCATCATAACACTCTCTTGTCTGATCACGAGAAGCTTTCTTATGAATTTCTTCAAAGAAAGCAAGATCTTGAAAAGCTAAGAGTGGATTATGAAGATCTTCAGAAGGAGCGTGATTCATTACTTGCTCAACAAATCAGCGCTACTCAGGAAGAATTTGTTCCTCCTTGTCTGAAGTGCATTGAATGTGAAACTGCTAATTCTTCACCCGAATGTTCAAATGCTTCTAATGCTACAAATTCTTCATCTGTCTCTGCTATCACTAATTCCTCATCTGAGGACATTGCTAGTATCACTGATGATGCAGGGCTGAAGGAATTGTACATGACAGGCATGTACAAAAGCCTCAAAGGGCATCAGACTCTTTGTGATGTGCTTAAAAAATAGATCCTCAACAGAAACCCTAGGAAAGAGGGTATTGCTTTTGAGAGGAAACTCAATGCTGATGGAACATATTGGAAGCCTGAGCAGTACCCCAAAACCTCATGGGTTGCTGCAAAGGGACCTCCAGTTGATCCATCCAATTTATCTGGCTTTACATGTGAATCTCCTCATTCTTCTGATGAGTCATTTGACTCCAACTATAAACTGTTCAAAAATCAGAATGGTGAAGTATTTGCTAGATATGTTGGCACTAACTGCAGGAGCGGTTCACCTATGAAGAAAATCTGGGTTCCCAAAAGTTGCCTTGAAAGTCTTCAGGTGAATGTCCTCATGACACCACCTGTGAAGAATAGGAACTCCAGATCAAATTCTTCATATGGATCCAAGTCCTCATACGGACCAAATTCCTCACGTGGATCAACTTCCTCAAAAGGATCAAAGTCCTCATATGATCATCATCGTGCTAACCCCTGTGTTTCGCAAGGTCGAGCTAAGGGCTATGAATATGAGCATTATTCTTCAAATCATTATGTTCATAAGTCCTCGAAGAATTTCTCTGCTTATTCATATGCTTACCCTAACCCCTCTTATGTGAAATGAAGCGGACTAGCGTCTATGCCACCTTTCTCATATGGTGCTCACAGAGTGATGAATTCTTTGCCACCCCTTCAGATGTGGGTGGTGAAGAAAAAGAACTAATCTCTTATGCAGGGTCAGGTCTCTAGACGTGCTCAAAACATCTGAAGAATTTGTTGGAGACCTGAACAATGCCTGAAAGGACGCGGGCTAATCATGATGAAATGAACTTTCATTTCCAACGTCCTCATACTGTTTATCTATTCTATTGCTCGAAGAAATTGATCTAATGATATTGATGTCATATTCTTCACTGATGAAGTATATGAGTTCGTAAGTTGCACTAATTCATCTGCAGGATGATCAACCCAAAGCCAATGAGTGGGTCCTCAATAGTGGATGTACAAATCACATGACTGGTGACAAGAATCTGTTGATGGATGCTCCTTTATCACCGTCACATCTAAAGCATATCATCTTCACTGACAAAGGCAAAAGTCAGGTATTGGGTCTAGGTAAGGTTGCGATCTCAATGGATTGACACATGGACAAAGTCATGCTTGTCGAGTCCTTAGGATACAACCTCATGTCTGTCTCAATGCTTTGTGATCTTAATATGGTTGTTGTCTTTGGCAAATATCATTGTGTCGTGATCATGGAAGCTGACAATTCCAAAGTCTTTGAAGGCTTTAGGAGAGGAGACTTGTACATTGTTGATTTCTCTACAGGACCACAATCGGCCGTATGTCTACTTGCAAAAGCTTCAGAAGGTTGGCTATGGCATCGATGACTTGGTCATGCTGGCATGAGGAATTTGCACACGTTTGCGAAGAAGAAGCATGTCATTGGCATTGAGAATGTCAAATTCCTCAAGGATCACTTATGCGGAGCCTGTGAAGCTGGAAAGATGACCAAGGCCAAGCACCCAGCAAAGACTATCATGACTATCACTTGACCATTTGAATTGCTTCACATGGATCTCTTCGGTCCTAATCATTATTCAGCTGTTACAAATGATGCATCTCTATATGGCTTTGTTATTGTTGATAATTATTCTCGTTACACATGGGTGCACATTGTCACTTACAAACATGAGGTGCAGGAAGTATTCAAATGATTTTCCTCGAGGGCTTCAACCAAATTTGGTGTGAAGATCAAGCACATCAGAAGTGACAATGGGACTGAGTTCAAGAATTCCGGTCTTGATGACTATCTTGATGAACTTGGTATTACTCATGAGTTATCTGCTCCTTATACTCCTCAGCAGAATGGCGTCGTGGAGTGCAAGAACAGAACTCTTGTTGAGATAGCTTGCACTATGCTTGATGAATACAAGACACCTCGTCATTTCTGGATTGAGGCTATTGATACTGTGTGCCACATCATCAACAGAGTATATCTTCACAAATTCTTCAAGAAGACTGCTTATGAACTCCTCACTGACAAGAAACCCAATGTGAGTTACTTCAAAGTCTTTGGTGCTAAATGTTGGATTAGAGATCCTCATCACAATTCTAAATTTGCACGGAAAGCGCATGAGGGTTTTATGCTTGGTTACGGAAAGGACTCGCACACCTACAAAGTCTTCAACAACGTTCTTCACAAGGTTGTTGAAACTGTAGATGTGTAGTTCGATGAAACTAATGTCTCGCAAAGCACCTACCTTCTGTGATAGATGAACCAACACCTGAGGATTCTATTAAGTTCAAAGATACTGAGGATGTCATTCCCACCGAAGAATCTGCTGAAGAATTCATTCCAGAACGTGATGAACGTCGAGCTGGCGCACCTGAAGAAAATGGTGCCGAGGAAAATGCTCCTGAAGAGAATGCGGATCAAATTCCTCGAAGACAACCCGCTCATCCTCGTATTGCAAACGAAGTGCAAATTGAGAAGATCATCGATGACATTGAAGCACCAGGTCCTCTCACACGCTCAAAATCTTCACATTTATCTAATGTTTGTGGGCACTTTTCTTTTGTCTCTATTACAGAGCCCACTAAGGTAGATGAAGCATTTCTGGAGCCTGAGTGGATTCAAGCTATGCAAGAAGAATTACATCAGTTCAAGCTCAACAACGTCTGGGAACTGGTCAAACGTCCAGATCCTCGCAAGCACAACATTATTGGCACAAAGTGGATCTACCGCAACAAGCAAGATGAAAATGGCCTTGTGGTGAGGAATAAGGCACGGCTTGTAGCTCAAGGCTACACACAGGTTGAAGGAATTGATTTCGATGAAACTTTTGCACCTGTTGCAAGACTTGAGGCTATTCGCATATTACTTGCTTATGCTAACCATCATGATATTATCTTACAACAAATGGATGTGAAAAGTGCATTCCTCAATGGTAAGCTTGAGGAAGAAGTATATGTTGCTCAACCCCCAGGTTTTGAAGATCCAAAGAATCCTGACAAAGTCTTCAGACTCAACAAGGCCCTATATGGCCTCAAGCAAGCCCCTCGGGCGTGGTATGATACTTTGAAGGAATTCCTCATGAAGAAAGGCTTCAAACCCGGTTCACTCGACCCAACTCTTTTCACTAAGTCTTATGATGATGAATTGTTTGTGTGCCAAATATATGTTGATGATATCATTTTTGGCTGTACTGACCAACGATACAGTGATGAATTTGCCTATATGATGAGTGAAGAATATCAAATGTCTATGATGGGAGAATTGAAATTATTTTTAGGTCTTCAAATTCATCAACAGCGCAATGGGATATTTATTTCTCAGGAGAAATACCTCAAGGACGTATTGAGGAAATTCGGCATGCAAGATTGCAAAGGGGTCAAAATTCCAGTGCCCACAAATGGCCATCTATGCACTGATGAAAATGGTAAAGACTTCGATCAAAAGGTATACCGCTCCATGATTGGCTCTTTATTGTACCTATGTGCATCTAGGTCAGATATTATGCTTAGTGTTCGCATGTGTGCCCGATTTCAAGCTACACCAAAGGAATCACACCATAAGGCTGTGAAGCATATTCTTCGATATCTAGCTCACACACCAACACTTGGATTATGGTATCCCAAGGTGTTGAGGATATAGCTACTAAGTGTAAACCGGCCAGGAGGGCCCGGTTCACCCTCGACTATGTTGAAGCCCATGAAGATCCAGGAGATGGCGCTTTACTAAATGAAGCCTAGAAGCCCGAAGCCCAAAGGCGGATTAGGGCCCATAGTGGTAAACCGCCATGACTATGTAAACTTGTAATGTAAGTTAGGAAAGGAGAGACCGAGTCGGACACTTTGTATGAGTCGGCCTTGGGGCTCTGTAGACCGGCCAGGCGTCAACCTGTGTATATAAAGGGACGACCCGGCGGCGGTTCAGGGACAACAGACAACAATTCGAGACTCAGGCAAGCATATTTCGCTCCCTGATCATCGAAACCCAATCAATCCCATCACAACTAGACATAGGCTTTTACCTTCATCGAAGAGGCCGAACTAGTATAAACTCCCGTGTCCCTTGTCCGGTTTAACCCCTTCAAGCTAACCCGTTGTGATGGCTCCACGACTAAGTCCTTTCATGAGGACATCTGACATGATAATTCCATGACAGTTGGCGCCCACCGTGGGGCTATCGCACGATGGTGTCAAGTTCTTGAAGGGCTGCTCTGAAGGACTTAAGGGGTACGTGATCGGCCGGATGACCAAAATTCGTCACGGCAAGCTCTACATCGACGATGAAGGATGGGGCCCCGAGGCCGGCTCGGTCGAGTACGGGTACCGGGTCCCCTTCAGTGGAATTCATATCTTCATCGGCAAGATCCGTGAACCGGGCCCTGAGCCGGATATCTGCACCGACCTCGTCGAGACGGCTCAGCGTGCGAGTCCAGCCCGGGTTAAGCCTGCCATGAAGCGCGCGTTTGTAGGATGTGTCCATGGGATCGGATCTGAACCGGCGTCTGAAGGTGAGACGGCCGTATATTCTGACGGCGAGTCATCCACTGGTGAAACCGAGTCCTTATACCAGATTCATAACGGTGTGTTCGAAGGATATTCCGATGGCAACAGTATTCCGGACCTCCTTGAAACGCCAAGTCGGGTTGCCGTTTACATGGCCGGAACGCATCCCACGTTGCAGTCTTCTTCTACCGCGGCGATGAATACCGGATCAGCAGCCGCGGCAGGAGTCCCGGCGCGCCGTCCGGTGCAAGTCCTTGCCGGTTTGATGGACACCTGGGCGGCCTTGTTAACCGCGACAGTCACCCCAGAGATGCGAGATCAGCACAATGCGGACATGGCGAAACTGAAGGACCAAATAGCACAGGCTAAGGAGGAACTAGCAGCTGAGGATAGTAGGATGGCTGAAGAGCGGGCCGCTTTGGATGCACAATCACAGCAGATACATGCACAGAATTACCAGCTCATGCTGGATCGGACCGCATCAGAGGATGTAATGCGAAGGAAGTACCAGTCACGTCTGCCGCCGGTTTACGAAGGGCTAAATCTCTTTCAGACGCCAGGCGCTGGGCCGAGCAATCCGGCAGCTGCAAACCGGACTGAGGTGCCTAGAACAACTCCGGATCAGCCACGAGCAACGGAGCCACCCTGATGGACAGATAACCCGCCGCAGTATGTGCCTACACCACTGGGTCACTTCTTGAGCCCTCTGGACAACATGATTGTCGCAGCCTCACGTTTGGCAGCTATTCCGATGGAGGGCGATTCAATAGCAGCAGTTGAGACGCGGCGGGCGAGAGACCTTCTTCAAACCGCTGTGGTGCAGCAGCAGGCTTATTCATATAGCCGGGATAGAATTCATTCAACCCCCTGTCCGAGCCCAAGTTATAGCAGGCGTATGAATGAACCGGAGGTGTCTAGCAGCGCGCGGCATCGCAATGCTCAAGATGTGGTGGATCATGGTAGGGCACGAAGGGATGCCGCTTTGGGTCGTTACCAACCCGCCCCAGTTCAGCTAGTAGCGTCGGTTGACAGAGGCACCGGGCTTGCTTTCAGTTCCTGGGGAGTGTCGTGCCTTATTCCGGCTCTCCGTAATGTGTGTCTTCCCAAGGATTTCAAGGGTCCATGCAAAGTGCCTAATTACACGGCGGATCAGCCACCCGAGGCATGGGTCGAGAGTTATGAGATGGCAATGGAGATGCTGGATGTAGATGAAGCAGCTTGTGCTAAGTACTTCACGATGATGTTGGAAGGAACAGCCCGTACTTGGTTGAAAAACTACCAGCTTATTCCATCGAGTCATGGGATCAGTTGAAGGCCCGGTTTATAGCCAATTTTAAAGACACGTGCAAGCAGCCCATGTCCATTGTGGATCTGGACGCTTGTGTTCAGGGAGAGAACGAGTCCACCACTCATTGGGTACGCCGGGTTTTAGAAGTTTTGCACTCGTCCGATCGGATTAACGTTGGCCAAGCGATTATCACACTGGAGCGCAATTGCCGGTTTAAGTCACTGAAGATGAAGTTGGGACAGCTCAAACGCCACTGCAACGACATGGGAACCCTCATGGCAGCCTTGGTAAAGTATGCCGATTCTGATAATACCAAGGATCCCGATTCTGATAATGAGAAACCGGAGAAGGGAAAGAAGAATGGCGGTGCGAAGGGGCAGCAGCACAACCAAGGAGGCCATGGAAATAATGGTAAGCGTAAAGCGGATTCATATTTTGTGGCTAGCGCTAATGTGCAGCATCGTAAGGGTAAACCGCCCCAGCGCGGTGGGGCGATGAATCTGGAGCGCTTGTGAAATCAGCCCTGTCCAAAGCATGGGACCAAGGAGGCCCCTGCAACACATCTCTGGAAGGATTGTAACATTATGAAGGAGTTCAAAAACTCTGATCTTTTCCGGTATGATCAGGGTCCGTCGGACGGTTCAGGTCCAAGTTTTCATGGTGGCGGCGGTTCAAGCTCTGGGTTTCAGAATAATCATGGCAACCAGAACAACCAAGGTGGTAATAACCAGCAGAATAATCAAGGGAATCAGCAGCAGTCGGGTTACCAGAGTCACCCAAAGCAGTTGAATGGTGGGCAGTATCATGTGTTCACCACTAGTCTATGCAAGCATGATCAGAAGCTTCACAAGAGGGCAGTTAATGCTGTTGAACCGGCAGTTCCACGTTATCTGCGGTGGTCGGAACAGCCTATTGTATGGAGTAGGGAGGATCATCCGCCCCGGGTTGACAATCCGGGTCAACTAGCTCTGGTGGTGGCGCCTCAGGTGGGAGGTTATAAGTTCACCAAAGTACTCATGGATGGAGGAAGCAGTATCAATATTCTGTATTATGAGACATTCCGCCGCATGGGGTTGACAGATAAGAATCTTAAACCGTCCAATACTATTTTTCATGGTGTGGTACCAGGTAAATCGGCATATCCAGTAGGTAAGATTGCTTTGGAAGTTGTGTTCGGTGATGAGCATGATTCCCGGTCTGAGACATTGACCTTTGAGGTGGTGAGAATCCAGAGCCCATATCCCGCACTGTTTGGGCGACCGGCTTATGCAAAATTCATGGCAAGGCCTTGTTATATTTACTTGCAGCTCAAGATGTCGGGTCACAAAGGAACCATCATGGTTCATGGAAGTTGCAAAATCGCTTTGGATTGTGAGGAAAGTGATGCGGCTTATGCTGAGTCGGTTTGTGCTACAGAGGAGCTAAAGTTTTATAAGAAGAATGTTGATCTGGCAGATATGACCCCTCTGAAGAAGCCCACCACTGAGCATGACCCAACCCTGCATTTCAAACTGGCTGATGAGACTAAGCTTGTTGATTTCGTGCCTGGCGATTCATCCAAGCAGTTCAGCATCAACACCAATCTGGATCCGAAATAGGAAAGCGCGCTCATCGAGTTCATCCATGAGAACCGGGACATTTTTGCATGGAAGCCTTCTGACATGTCAGGTGTACCGAGGGAACTCGCTGAGCACACTCTTAATATTGATCCGAAGTTTAAACTGGTCAAGCAATTTCTTCATCGCTTTAATGAAGAGAGACGCAAGGCAATTGGTGAGGAGGTAGCCCGGCTGTTGGCTGCTGGGTTTATCGTTCAAGTGTTTCATCCTGAATGGTTGGCTAATCTGGTGCTGGTTCTTAAGAAAAACGGCACTTGGCGTATGTGTGTGGACTACACGGACTTGAAAAAAGCTTTCCCGGCCGATCCCTTTGCTCTCCCGCGTATTGATCAGATCATTGATGCGACGGCGGGTTGTGAGCACCTGAGTTTTTTGGATGCTTATTCAGGGTATCATCAGATTAAGATGGCAGTTAAGGACCAGGAGAAGACAGCCTTCATCACTCCCTTTGGAGCCTTCTGCTATGTTCTATGCCCTTTGGGCTCAAGAGTGCTCAGGAAACTTATCAGCGTTTTGTGCAAAATTGTCTTCACACGCAGATTAGGCGTAATGTTCATGCCTATGTGGATGACATTGTGGTAAAATCCAGGAAAAAGGAGACATTGATAGCTGATCTCAAGGAGACGTTTGACAACCTTCGGGTTTACAAGATGATGCTTAACCCGGATAAATGTGTCTTTGGTGTTCCGGCAGGCAAGCTGCTTGGTTTTCTTGTGTCCAACAGGGGCATTGAGGCTAATCCGGAAAAGATTAAGGCAATCACATCCCTGGCTAAACCGAAGTGTATCAATGATGTTCAGCGTCTCGCAGGTCGGATTGCAGCCCTTAGCCGGTTTATCAGTCATCTGGGTGAGAAGGCTATTCCTTTGTATCAGATGTTGAAGAAGACGAATGATTTCGTCTGGAGTGACGCAGCCAATGCGGCTTTTGAGGAGTTAAAGCGGCAGTTGGTCGAACCGCCAGTTCTTGCAGCCCTGAGCCTTTACTGTTATACGTGGCTACCAATGCCTGAGCGGTCAGTGTGGCAATTGTGGTTGAGCGTAAAGAAGCTGGGAAGGAGTATCCGGTTCAACGACCTGTGTACTACATCAGTGAAGTTCTGATCGAGACAAAACAATGCTATCCGCATTGGCAGAAGTTGGTGTATGGGGTTTTTATGGCCAGTCGAAATCTCAAGCAATATTTTCAAGGCCACCCATCACAGTGGTTAGTTCTGCTCCTTTGGGCGATATCATCCAAAACAGGGAAGCAACTGACCGGGTTGCAAAGTGGGCAATTGAGCTTGGTCCACACGGTTTAATACCTCAAACAGCCATCAAGTCTCAGGCTCTTGTGGACTTTATCAATGACTGGACCGAGTTGCACGCCCCGGAAGATAAGCCGGATAATACATACTGGACTATTCATTTTGATGGATCCAGGCAGTTGGAAGGCTCGGGGGCTGGAGTTGTCCTTACTTCCCCTCGAGGTGATAAAATTTGCTATGTCCTCCGCTTGATGTTTCCTTGTACTAACAATGCAGCTGAGTATGAAGCTTTACTCCATGGTCTCCGTGTGGCTAAAGAGATGAACTTAAGTCGAGTTCGTTGTTTTGGAGATTCTGATCTGGTGGCTCAGCAAGTTTCTGGTACTTGGGATTCTAAGGATCCACTCATGGCGGCTTACAGGCGTGAGGTGGATATTGTGGCGGGTCATTTCAAAGGGTATCGGGTTGAGCATATTGATCGGCGCAAAAAGGAAGCAGCAGACGTTTTGAGCCGGCTTGGATCTCAGCGTAAACCGGTACCTCCTAACACCTTTTTAGATATCTTGCATAACCCGTCTGTTAAGTTGCCCATAGAAGAGGATTTGGCTGTTCCTGATCCGGAGGCTCAGTTGGTGGCCACTTTACACGTTGTGACGGATTGGACGGCTCCATATCTGGCGTATATGAGCCGGGGCGAGCTACCAAATGACAAAGTCCTGGCCCGACAGATAGTCCGGCGATCCAAGTCCATGGTGATTCACAATGGCGAGTTGCACCGCTGTAGTGTTTCAGGCGTATTTCAGCGTTGTGTTTTTCCGGAAGAAGGCCAAGAGATCCTGCGGGAAATTCATGAAGGGGATTGTGGTCATCATGCTGGTTCAAAGTCCCTGGTTGCAAAAGCTTTTTGTCATGGGTTTTACTGGTTGACAGCTCATGCTGATGCGGAGGATCTGGTAAAGTGATGTGAGGCTTGTCAAAAAAATTCACGTCGAGCTCATATTCCGGCTCAGGAACTACGTATGGTTCCTATCACTTGGCCTTTTGCTACTTGGGGGCTTGATATGGTGGGACCCTTTAAACGTTCCCAAGACAAGAAGACCCACCTTTTGGTGGCAATTGATAAATTCACCAAGTGGGTTGAAGCGGAGCCTGTTAGCAAGTGTGATGCAGCTACGGTGGTTCAATTTCTCAAAAAGATTATCTTCCGGTTTGGCTTTCCGCACAGTGTCATCATGGATAATGGTACCAACCTTTCCAAAGGTGAGATGGAGGATTTCTGTCAGAGAGAGAGCACATCCGGCTTGACCTAGCATCTGGGCGCACCCTCAATCCAACGGGCAAGCGGAGCGAGCTAATCAAGAAATTTTAAAGGGTATTAAACCCCGGCTCATGATTCCCTTGAAGCGGACGCCGGGTTGTTGGGTGGAAGAATTACCTTCTGTGTTGTGGAGTATCAACACCACCCCCAATCGATCAACAGGTTACACGCCTTTCTTTATGGTATACGGGGCAGAGGCGGTTCTCCCAAGTGATATACGTCATGACTCGCCCCGGGTTGCTAATTATGTTGAAGCAGACAATGAGCAAGCTCGCCAAGAGGCGCTAGACCTGTTAGATGAGAAACGGGATATGGCTTTGGCTCGATTGGCGGTTTATCAACAAGACCTACAGCGTTATCACAGCCGCCGGGTTAAGACAAGAACCTTTCAAGAAGGTGACTTGGTGCTCCGGCTCATCCAGGATCAGACCAACATGCACAAGTTATCCCCGCCTTGGGAAGGACCCTTTGTGGTCAGCAAGAATCTGCACAACGGATCATACTACCTCATTGACGTTCGAGACAACTCACGCAACTCTGAGGAGGAGACCCGGCGGCCGTGGAATATAGCTCTCCTCCGGCCTTATTACACTTGAGCCATAGGCTCTTTTTATGTACATATTTTGACAATGTATATATTATGATCAATAAATAAATCAGCATCCTTGCTCTAAAGCGGGGCCTCTGCTATTTTTTCTCAAATACCCTTTGAGTTACATGGGGGCTTCAGCTGACAAAGCGGAGTACTACCTGTTAAACCGGCTATCACGCCACAAAGCTTGGGAGCTTCACACCCAAGGGGCCAAAGAGAGTCTTGATGCTATGCACAACTCAAACATAGGCACCCAATGAGCACAGCTCATCACGTTACTTGGGGGCTCCTTGGTCAAATACCAAGGAGTTTGAATGGACCCTTGTAGCTGGGTATCGACCCACGGCTTGGAAGCGTGGTATATTTACCTAAAACCCTGGGTTAACCTGCCTTCATCAAGTAAGACACTCCTATCCAGGTCATCCTGGCACGGCCCTCCAAACGTTTGACAGTTACTCTCATTGAGACCCTGCACTTGTCAAAGTTAAATGGTGATTGGTTAGTTGGAGGTCCATCTTAAAAGGCTTTGTTAAATGGTTCAACTCAGCGGCCTGGCAGCCCACAAAAAGCCTCGAATTTGGGCCTGGTAGCCCCCAAAAAGCCTCGACTACACGGTTTTATTTGCGTTTTGCTGAATTTTATGTTAAACCGATTTTCTTGTCTTGGTCAGTCATTTTATTAGCCCAGTATTCTTTAAACCGGCTTGGTTTGTAACTACACGTTGACAGACCTTATTCTTAAATCGGATTTTATTAACCCGGCCTACCGTTGACTACCTGTCACCAGCTTGGATCATCTGGTGTGAATCATCACCTGATATGACTTACTATACGACATCAATACATGATGGAGTTATACAAGAAATTCAGATTTGGGTTTTCACCCTTATTACAATTAAAGTTGACTAGCTAACTAAACAGGGACCTTACATCACAGGTATGAATCAGTTCATATTTTATGATTTGATTATCAATCCGGCCTCTTCTTGGGCATTATGACCCGTCCGGCGGTAAACCGCCAGGACCCTTGTCTTTTTATGCACACACAGGAGTTGCATATTCTGATACATGAATCAAAATTGACATTGATATGGCGGATCACACAAAGTATCTCCTCCTGCACGATGGCAGCAGACCACAATAAGTTTTTGCTACCCTATTACAAGGCACTCAGAGGCTCAAAATATGGAATTGTCTTAACACGGACAATTTCTGACATATCAACCGCCTTGGCGGATTAAGCTTCATTGTTGGGTTGATGTGAAGTAGATGGGTCATCTGGCGTCGGTTCAGCCTCCTCCTCCCCATCCAATGGCCGGAAGTCATTGGTGGTCCAGTCAATCCGGGTTAAAGCCTGAAAGATAGCCTCTTCACTTATAAGCTCAGCCGGATCAATGTCAGGGGCATAAGTGTGCTTACGGATCGGTGGAATAAGGTTCTACACTTCAGGAATCACAGCTTCAACCCGTCTGTTGTTTGCATCATAGAAGGATCGGTGAACCGTCAGGTTAGCCTCGTCTGCCAACTGACTCGCCAGAGGACGCATCTCCCTTGTCACCCGTTTGAGAGCGTCATTGTCAAACGCTTCGCCGTTTTCTTGTGCACTGGGGAAGCCCTTGGCTATGTCAGCCGAATCAAGATCAGCTATCCATGCCTTGGCTCGAGTCAGCGCCAATAACGTGCCAGCCCGGGCAGTGGATCGCTTCAACTCTTCTATTTGCACTAGCATCATAGATAGCCAGTCCAACGTGTCCTTGATCAGTGTTGGCGCCGCATTGTCATAAGAAGTGGCGCAGATCACCCGTTGAACACCGGTATACAGCTGTTCAACCAGTGTATACGCGGCCTTGAGTTTCTTCCGCATATCAGAACCCAGATGAGCAATGCGACTAGCTATATCGGTTTAAGAAGTTCATATTAAACCAGAGAAATTTCAAAGTGAAATATTCATCAAGCCTTGGTAAAACAGTGCTTACCAAATATTGCAGAAGTCATGGCATTGACTTGGCGCTTTAATCCAGAAAGCTCTTCCGTCACCGGTTTAAGAGCTGCTTTAGCGTTTTCCGCCCGCTTCAACAAACCGGCCTTTTCTGTATCCCAGTTGGCATGCTCAGCCTTGAACCATTCTTTGAGCTGTTCCATGGTGGTTAAAGCGGTTTTTAACTCATCCTTGACCTTGGTGGTTTCTTCTTGTTGGGATTTCAGATTTTCCTGAAGGTCAGAGATTTGCGAGACTTGTTGGTTTATCTCACTCTGTAACAGTAAGAGAACAGCTTAATATCTTTGTTAAAGTCCCAAGCATATAACCAGTTATACACTTGGCACTTGGGGGCTAATGCGGATCATTTTTATGCTGATTATTGAAGTCCCAAGGATTAATACAAGTTTTAATCATGGCACTTGGGGGCTAATGGGTGTTTGATCAGAAATACACAAGGGAATTTCATAAAGTACAGTATGGATTATACAAAGTCCCGGTTTGACTTTCTCAAGACAAACCGGCCCTTGGGAGCTACAATGTAATGAAGGTACAGAGCAAAGAGCAAAATTGTTTACCTCATAGCGCTCCTTCATCAGATTTACTAAACCGGCTTCATAATCACGGCTGGTGTAAAGCCGGTTCAAGAAGCCGGAGTGAAGGTCTTGAGCAGAGAGATCGACATAAGATGGCAGATCAGTCTTCCCCTTCCCTTTGCTCATGGCAGCAAACTCATCTTTGGCAGTGTGCTTTGATAGAGCAACCGGATTACCAGGGGCGGTATATCCAGTGCTAGTAACAACAACGTCATCATCTTTGGCCGGACTGGATGAGTCAATATTCTGTACAGGACTTGGTGCCTTGGTAGCGGGACTTGGCGGTTTATTGACAGGGCTTGGCGGATCAGCAGTTGAGCCCCGCTGTTCAACAGTTGGACTTGGAGGAGTAGGAGGATGTGAAGTATCAACCTCTACATTCAGTTCAACCTCTGGCGGGTTGGCATCAGCATCTTGGTTTTGCCCAGCAGAGCTGTCTACAGCAACTTCAGGATCTTCGCCATGATGCTCTGGAGTCTTCTCCGGATCAACATCCACAGTTGGGTCGCTGGTCTTGGCTTTCTTACTCAATCGAGCCTTGGCGCTACAACATCAAAGGTTAGAATATGGTAAACCGGCAAATAAAAGAAACAAATTAAGGAGTAATATACTTACCCAGCGACGACTTTGAGAGGAGGCAGCTGAGTGGTTGATGAACCGCCACATGAGTTGGAAGAAGCCTGGTAATTCGGGTCAGACGGATTGAGAGGGCAGCGGAAGAAACCTTTCAAAGGGTAACGTTTTTCAGGAGAGCACGTCACCTCTGGACGACGTTTCCGGGTTGGCGTATCAGCTAAACCGGACGACATGATTTGTTGACCACTATGCTGGATTGTGCGACGTTCTTCAACTTGATGTGTCTTCAAAGAAAATTTTGGATCCAAATGAGCAAGGGGGTGAGATTGTTTTACTTTCCGGACTGTGCGGCGAATTCTTTGAACCGGTACAAGATCTGAATCGGAAGAAAGAAGGATTACCTCAACATGTTCTACATGGCTCGCTTCTGCATCATCCGGGGAATAGTCATTGTCAATAAGATGTACGAAAAATGAACCAAGTGAGTCAAGTTCTACCTCATCATCTGATTCCTCCTCTTCTGGCGGGTCAGAAGACTCGGCGGTTTTCCTCTTGCCAGCTTTCTTGGTGGCCTTGGTCTTTGCACAAGGAGCCCGGGCCGGTTTAGTCCTTTTCCAAAAGGAGCTGTTAGCCTGAAATTAAGACAAGGAAAGGTTGGTACACAGTCAATACAGAAGCAAATCAGTAAAGTATTTAGATGAACTTTACTGCTGGCGGTTTGTTGGAGGCACAAAACAGAGCCAAACCAGTTTGGCTGCATGCAGAGATCGGTTCATCAAGCATTTTCTTCACCGATTCAGTGACTTCAAGATCAGTCATTACTATTTCATGATATCGTTGAGGGTCTATGACATCGCCAGTGTACTCATGCATCAATCCGGGGCAGCGGCTTAAAGGTAAAATGCCCCAAGAAACCCAGCAGCGGACAAGATCAATGCCAGTTAAACCGTTGGCCATCAAAGCCCTGAGCTTGGCGAGTTGAGGTGCAAAATTCTTCCGTTCTGTGATGGTCAAGCGTGAAGGTAATGGGTGCTATTGCTAAGCCGGTGAGGGCGATAACCCGGCAAGGGATTTTCTCCATCACGGGCAGTGTTCCGACAGTAAAACCAGGTCTGATTGCAATCTTTAGGATGGCTATGATATTTGGCATGAGGGAAGTCCACTTCTTTCCTTTTCTGAATTGAAACGTCGCCAAGCTCTGTGTTGGGACCATCTGAGAATTCCGTGCGGCGGTTCAAATGGAAAAAGTACCGGCACAGCTCCACAGTTGGTTCTTCTTGAAGATAGACTTCGCAGAAAACTTGAAAGTTGCATATGTTTGACACAGAGTTCGGACCAATATCTTGCGGATGGAGTTGGAAGCTTGCAAGGACATCTCGGAAAAAATTTGATCCGGGCGGACTGAATCCCCGGTCTAAATGTTACATAAAGACAATTACCTCTCCTTCTTGAGGTTCAGGCAGACATTCCGATTCCGGAACTCGACAGTGGAGAGCCCTTTTTGAGGCTAAGGCACCAGTGGTGACATAACCATTGATTTGTGTTTCCGTGATCCGGGACGGAACCCAATTGCAAGCAGCGAATTGTTTCGACATTCCGGAAGGAGGAAACTGAAAGAAAATACAAGTGCCGGTTTTACAATTTACGGTTTAAGGTGTACAATTCAGTGTTGAACCAGAGAAAAATACTATGCAAGGTTCAGTTGGCGGTTTAAGAGAGTGTAGGACCTTGAAGTATGTCTAGAGGGGGGGTGATTAGACTACTTGACCAATAAAAACTTAACCTTTTCCCAATTTTAGAGTTTGGCAGATTTTAGCTACTTTAGGACAAGTCAAGCAATCATCACACTATTCAAGCAAGCATGCAAAGAGTATATAGGCAGCGGAAATTAAAGCATGCAACTTGCAAGAAAGTAAAGGGAAGGGTTTGGAGGATTCAAACGCAATTGGAGACACGGATGTTTTTGGCGTGGTTCCGATAGGTGGTGCTATCGTACATCCACATTGATGGAGACTTCAACCCATGAAGGGTAACGGTTGCGCGAGTCCACGGAGGGCTCCACCCACGAAGGCCATGAAGAAGCAACCTTGTCTATCCACACCACCTAGGGATAGTCTTGGAATAGCATTAGCTCAATGAGCTATATGTTGTTATGAATTACCAAAACCACCTAGAGATAGTTGCACTTTCAATCTCCCCCTTTCTGGTAATTGATGACAACATATAGATCAAAGCTTCGACGAATGATAATAAGATGAATAATATCGTCGCTTTGAGAAGTATGTGATAAGCAAGAGCTCCCCCTAAATTTGTGCAAAGTTTTAAGATTTGCTTTGGACTGCAAATGCACAATGAATTAGGCTCATGGGTTACTCTTCCATGTCACATACATCTTGGTGGAGCGCTCAAAATAATAAACATTGATACATGCACTCATCACCAAGCAAAGTGAATGATCACATAAGATAGATAGGATAATATCATCAAACATGCATAAGTGTAGCTTATGATCAAACACATGATCATCACTATCTCACAAGCATAGTATCACAAGCAATCAAAAGCAAACAAGTTTAACCACCAAATAAAGCAAGAGAGAACAAAAGCAACACACTCTCTCTCTCGAAGCCTATGATCTATACATTTTTCTCCCCCTTTGGCAACAAGTTACGAAAAAGTTCATAGAAAATGCATAGTGCTAGATCGACTCTCAGGCTTGATCTTCAGGTGGTGGTGTCCGAATAACTCCAAGAACGAAGGCTTCAGTTGAAGTAGAGGGTGCTGGAGTTGATGCTGGAGCTAGTTGCACTAGAGCTGAAGGGGCAGTAGCTGGTGCTGAAGATGTTGCTCTAGTGTCTGTCACAGGCACTGCAGCTGACCTCTGGGCTCTAGGCACTCTGGCAAACACATTAGTTGTAGTCTTGCCCTGCCTCTCCTGCATATCATCCTGCAGCTCCTCTACAACTGACTGAATCTCAGTTACTTTGACATCAAGGTCATGGAATTTGAGTGCCATGATTCTCTCCAGGCTCTCCTGATTCTGAATGAGGGTGGCCAGTCCCTTCTCAATCCTTAGTGTAGATGCTATCAAGTAACCAAGCTGCTCCTACTTGTTCTTCAAGAAATATTCAGATGCCTCCTCTTGAGTTGGCATCCTGGAAGCCTTCTCCTTCTTTGCCTTCTCCTTCTTCTCTTGAGCTTGAACTGATGATGGATCATTCTCATTCATAACAACCTCATTGTCCTCAAAGTCTGGATAAAGTGGAAAATGTTCCTTATCCAATTGATATTTCCCTGTGCCCATCTTTGAGTTTATCAACTCCTGAATCTGAGGGGCATATCCACAGCTCCTCTTCTGATCTGCTGCAGTCCTCTTAATGGTTTCAATCATCAGGCTCATGACTTTGAACTTCTGTGGCACATCAAACACATGCAACATGTTGATGGCATGCCCTCTGATCATGTTATGGTCACCAGACTTAGGCAACAGAGTGTGCCTCAGTATCCAATTGATTGTTGGCAACCCTGACAGCAGAAAGTGGACTAATCCAAACTTGTGTGTCTCAACTGCCTTGTCTGGGATTTCCTTGTACATGTGAGCCATGGAATTGTGATCCATCTTCTTCTTTGCATAGATATCTAGGTCATCCTCATTTTCCTTTGGGGCATTGATCAGACTTGCCCATTCTTCAACAGTTGACTGGTACCTTGTACCTTCAGACATCCAAACAATTCTTCCATCTGGATAAAAGTGTGTTGTGGAGTAGAATTGCATGATAAGTTCATCATTATAGTGGGTGAGCTTTTGCCCAACAAAATCAGCAACTCCACAAGCAACAAAGCTGTCTTGCACTCCAGGATAGTGCTCTTCATTATCCTTGATGTAGGTCCAGTCGACCCACCTCATGTCACAAACTATGGGCTTCTTATCCAACAGAATTGTCTCATAGAAGTCCTGTTGTTCCTTTGTATGGAATTTGTAGTCAACAGCAGTTCTTCTCCTTGAGGCATATGGATCTTCCATCCTCCACAGACTCAGCCCTGAGTCTTTCCTGATCCTCATGTCCTCAGCCACAGGATGGGCATCATTCTGGTCTGGTATCTTGGGCTTGAGCTTCCTTAGGACCTGTCCTTCTTCATCTTATTCTTCAGCAACATTTGGCACTGGGGCCTTGTTCTTCTCAGCAGCTGGAATACTCCTAGTATTCCTCTTTGGTACTTGCTTGGCCTTGGAGGCAGCTTTGGGTGCTTCCTTGGGCCTAGATGTTGTAGCCCCTGATCTTATAGCATCACCCATAAGCTTAGGTGCCTTAGGTGCTGGTGCAGCAACCTCTTCTTCCTCTTCAGAATCTCTTCTCATAGAGGGCTTTCCAAGAACCTGGGCTGTTGTGGTTCTTGCTCTCTTCTTTTTCTTGTCCTGAGCACCTTCATCCTCTGATTCAAGGGTAAACTTCATTGTCTCTCCAGTAGGAACTTTCTTGGGTTTGGAAGAAGTGACTTTATTTTCAGGTGCCTCTTTGGGTTCAGTCTGTTTAGGCACTTGAGTGGATCCTCTGACTTTGGGCATTGGTGTCCTCTTGGCAGGAACTTTCTTTTCAGTCCAGGCTTTGTGCTATGTGCTGAGCCATATTCCTTCTTGAGCACTACTTTCTTGGAAGTAGCCTCATCTTCTTCAGCTTTGTAGTCCTCATCCTCTGAGTCTGAGGTTCTCTTCCTCCTTTGCCTGGTAGCAGCCTTGGGCAGGTTGCTAGGAGTGCTTCCGCTCCCTTCATCTGTAGAGCTTGAGGGACTAGTGCCCTTGCTCATGTCAATCTGCTCTTCTGACCTGTTCTGGCTGTCACTCTGGTCTGACATGCTGCAAAAGCTGACTGTTGACCCTGTGAAGAGTTATAGATGAGATAGAATGGATGAGCATCACAAAATGCAGAGATTTTTGCAAAAGAATGATTCAAAAATTCAGTATTAGTTTTCCACAGAAAGCATTTCGGATCAACCGATTTTCAAACTCGGTGATACCGAAGCAGTTTTGGAACCTAAACTGATGATCTCGGTTGGACCGAGTCATAGTTCGGTGGCACCGAGACTGCTAGGGTTTCACAGAATCCTAAAACCGGTCGCACCGATTAGTAATTCTCGGTCAGACCGAGAGTCACTAGTGCAATGGCATAAGCCAAATCGGTGAGACCGAGTTTTTCAACTCGGTGGGTTTGAGATGGTTTCGGCGGAAACCTAACCCTAAAAATTCGAATCTCATCTAATCTACGGACTACTTTGGCTGGATAGAAGTGTTTCAATTGTGGCAAGATTCAAAAAGAATACAATGTGCTAGGAATTAGACGAGGATAGCACAAAGATTGAGTTCATACCCTAGCTTGGCGGTGGACTCGCTACGGCGGCAACGGTGGGGGCGAAATCCGTTGACGGCGGCGGAGACCAGCTACAGGAGGCTGCTGACGACGAGGAGACGATCCAGAGACCTTCGATGGCAGAGCAAGCTATTGTGCGGGCGAAGAGGTTTCGGAGAAATTTCCAAAAATTTGCCCATGACTATATATAGCCCGACCTTGTCGGTGTGACCGAGTGGAACAACTCGGTGCACCGAGATGCATAACTGTGTACAGTTACAGCAAATCGGTGTGACCGAAAAGTTCAAATTGGTTGCACCGAGATTGAAAACTCAGATCAACTTAATGATCTCGGTAGGACCGAAATGGAGGAATCGGTCAGATCGAGAGTCACAAAGAGGTTTTGGAAGTTTAAGTCTATGACGAATCGGGGACTCCGAGTGCTCCTCACACAGAGTGGTTCGAATCTGACTTGATCACATTTTGTGATGTAGCATGAATAGAGTTTGAGATGAGAAAAAGCATAGATAGCTAGAGAAAGTTCTTAGGCATTCTTGTCCATCCACTTGGCAAAAAGGAAAGAACCCAAACAATCAAAACAACAAGTGGATGTCCTTGAATGAGTAAAATATGCACCAACATGCTCACACAATAAAATGGCAAATGAAATATGTGGCAAAGCATGCACAACCAATTCTAGCATCTATCAAACAATTGGCGATGACTAGGTCATCTATATATGAGTATATTGACTTAGGAGTCAAATGAGAAACATTTGATCATAGGTCATACTCATCGCTTAAGCTCAAGTGGGGTTACCACTTTTACATAATGCATTGATGTGTTCACACCATTAGAGTTGCTTTGACTCAATTCTTAGAGTTAAGCTCCCCCTAGATGTGAGATTCCCCCCTAGAGGGATGAACTAACCTTGGGTTTTGTCAATGATGACTTCATGTAGGTGTTGAAGATGTGGATGCTCAATGTTGATGTAGATCATTTGGAGCAATCCTTTGGAGTGAGTTGCACTTTCAACTTACCTACATGGGTTAGTCCCACAAGGAACAAACAAGAATATCCATAGACATAGAGTGATGCACACACAAGATGATGTCCATAAAATCATTAGGTTACCTTGTCCCTTGCCTTACCAACATGAGGGTTTGTGACTCCTTGAACTAGTGCAAGATGTGGAAGTTGATTGCACTTGTTCTTGCCATAATGATATGAGTGAAGAATGTTGGCGGAGTCACCCTCAAGAACTCTCTAGTTCTTCTTCTTCGGGATCCACATCATCTTGATGGGAATCCTTGGAGTTGTAGATGTACTTGATGAAGTAGAACTTGACGTAGTCTTGGGAACCCACTTGAACGAGGCTTTAGGTGCTTCTTCAAATGCATCAATCTCTTCTTGAAGCTTGTCCTTGCCTTTGTTCTTGTGGTCTTGTGGTGGAAGATCATCTTGAGCTTGTGTTCCCTTGAAGGAAGTAGGATCATACTTCTCTTGTTGAGGAACAAACTTCGTCTTGGGGTATTGATCTTCTTCCACTCAACTCCATTGGCATTGAACATTCGTTCAAAACCAACACCTTGATTCTTCCGGTGCCTTCCTTGCTTGCGTACAATTTCCTCAAATTGCTTACTCCCGGCAAGGCTCTTGTAAACACCTTTCTCTATAATTCCCTTCAATAAGCTATTTTCTTGCTCAAGTGTAACTTGGCTAAGAGAATCATTAGTGTAATCAAGAGAACTACTAGAAGCAACAATATTGGATTTGACATTATTATTGTTACTACTAGAGGAAGTATCTTTCTTGTACTTGTTACTAGACTTGACTTGAGGCATGTAAGTAGATAAGAGTAAACGCTTGGCAATGTAAGAAGATCTTTTCTTCTGGAGATCATCATTGATTGACTTTAAGAACTCATGCTCTTGCTCAAGATTGAGCTTTTCAAAGCGTAACTTCTCATGAGCCCTCAAAAGTTCTCAATGATCTTCGAAGATAGTTTCATGAGCTAACTTAAGAGTGTTTAGTTCTTTAGTTAGAAGCTCAATCTTCTCCTTATCATTGTCATTTGTTTTATCTTGATTAGCATGATTAATTGATGTTTCATCATAGTATTCATCACTAGAGTTGTCAGCAAGTAAATCATCATCCACAAGCAAGTCATATTCATCACTATTGAAATCAACAAACTCAGGATGCGTTACCTTTGGACCTTTGGCCATGAAGCATCTCCCAATTCCTTCATTTGGTGAATCAAATAGTCGTAGGAGTTGGTTGACACAAGTGCTAGACCGGCAACACCTTCATCTTGAGTATATTCAGAGTCGGAGTGATAGCTTCTCTCGGAGTGATTGTCGGAGTCGGAGCCGGATACCCATTCACCAACATGAGCTCGATGTCTTCGTTTTGTGTAGCTCCTTGATTACTTGTCCTTCCTTTCCGAATCCTTGCTTCTTCGTGAGGGTCTTCATTCATAACGATCATCTCTACTCCTCCTCTCTCTTGGTGGTGATTCTTCTCTTTTGCTTCTTCTTCTTGGAGAATCTTCTCTTCTTTTGTAGGGTGTCGTACACTCATTGGAGTAGTGTCCGGGTCTCCCACCATTGTAGCAATTGCGCTCACGACTAGAAGATCTTTTGTCATTGTAAGACCTTGACTTGGAGCTTCTTTCTTTGCTTCTACTCTTGTAGAATTTGTTGAAGTTCTTCACCATTAAGCTCAATTCTTCATTGAAGGTTTGTTTCTCACTTGATGATGTGGGGGCTTCACTTCAGGCTTTGTAAGCACCACTTGACTTGTTGTGAAGTTCATCCTTATCCTTGAGTGACATCTCATGAGCAACAATTCTTCCAATGACTTCCGTTGGCTTGAGATCTTTGTAGTTTGGCATCATTTGGATCAATGTGCACACGGTATCATACTTTCCATCCAATGCTCTTAGGATCTTCTTGATGATGAATTTGTCGGTCATCTCTTCACTCCCTAAGCCGGCAATCTCATTTGTGATAAGAGCAAGCCTAGAGTACATTTCAGCGACACCTTCACCATCCTTCATTTTGAACTTGTCAAGCTGACTTTGGAGCACATCCAACTTGGATTCCTTGACGGATTCGGTACCTTCATGCATATCAATCAAAGTATCCCAAATTTCCTTTGCATTCTCAAGACGGCTGATTTTGTTGAATTCTTCGGGGCACAATCCGTTGAAGATGATATCACAAGCTTGAGCGTTGTATTGCAGCATCTTCAATTCTTCCGTCATTAGCTTCACGGTTCGGTTCTCTCCCATCAAAGAATTCACCTTGCAAGCCAATACAAATAATTGCCCAAACGGCGGGGTTATGTCCGAGAATATGCATTTTCATCTTATGCTTCCAACTAGCAAAATTAGTACCATCAAAGTAAGGACCTCTACGGTGATAATTTCCCTCGCTAGATGCCATACTCTCCTAGGTTGTGAAACCAAGGCTATGACCACCAAAAGCTATGGAAATCAAAGCAAATGGAGACCAAAGCTCTGATACCACTTGTAGGACCTTGAAGTATGTCTAGAGGGGGGTGATTAGACTACTTGACCAATAAAAACTTAACCTTTTCCCAATTTTAGAGTTTGGCAGATTTTAGCTACTTTAGGACAAGTCAAGCAATCATCACACTATTCAAGCAAGCATGCAAAGAGTATATAGGCAGCGGAAATTAAAGCATGCAACTTGCAAAAAAGTAAAGGGGAGGGTTTGGAGGATTCAAACGCAATTGGAGACATGGATGTTTTGGGTGTGGTTCCGATAGGTGGTGCTATCGTACATCCACGTTGATGGAGACTTCAACCCACGAAGGGTAACGGTTGCGCGAGTCCACGGAGGGCTCCACACACGAAGGGTCCACGAAGAAGCAACCTTGTCTATCCCACCATGGTCGTCGCCCACGAAGGACTTGCCTCACTAGCGGTAGATCTTCACAAAGTAGGCGATCTCCTTGCCCTTACAAACTCCTTGGTTCAACTCCACAATCTTGTCGGAGGCTCCCATGTGACACCTAGCCAATCTAGGAGACACCACTCTCCAAGAAGTAACAAATGGTGCGTTGATGATGAACTCCTTGCTCTTGTGCTTCAAATGATAGTATCCATGTCGGTGTCAAAACCGGCGGATCTCGGGTAGGGGGTCCCGAACTATGCGTCTAGGCGGATGGTAACAGGAGACAAGGGACACGATGTTTTACCCAGGTTCGAGCCCTCTTGATGGAGGTAAAACCCTACATCCTGCTTGATTAATATTGATGATGTGTGTTACAAGAGTGGATCTACCACGAGATCAAGGAGGCTAAACCCTAGAAGCTAGCCTATCGTATGATTGTTGTTCGTCCTATGGACTAAAGCCATCCGATTTATATAGATACCTGAGAGGGCTAGGGTTACATAGAGTCGGTTACAATGGTAGGAAATCTACATATCCGTATCGCCAAGCTTGCCTTCCACGCCAAGGAAAGTCCCATCCGGACACGGGACAAAGTCTTCAATCTTGTATCTTCATAGTCTTGGAGTCCGGCCGATGATGATAGTTCGGCTATCCGGACACCCCCTAGTCCGGAACTCCCTCAGTAGCCCCTGAACCAGGCTTCAATGACGACGAGTCTGGAGCGCATGTTGTCTTCGGCATTGCAAGGCGGGTTCTTCCTCCGAATAATTTATAGAAGATTGTGAACACCAGGATAGTGTCCGGCTCTGCAAAAATAAATTCCACGTACCACCGTAGATAGAATAATATTACACAAGTTCAATCTGCTGACGTATTTTGTGGCGTGATGTCATGCCATTACCAAGCCTTTACTCAAATTGTTTTTATTGTTCTACCTCCGCGCGTTTAGCGAGGCGGTTTCCTTGGCACGTCTTATTCCGGGATTCTCATCAATACGGACGTGGGTAACCCAACCGCGCCATTGATTGTGATGCTTGGGAGATAAGCGAGTTTTACCAGGCCGGTGGGGACACATGTTCTTGTCTGCCCATATAAGGGGATAAAGATCCAACCCTTTTACCTGCGCCTTCTTCCTCCTTGGCTTATCCATCTCCGTGAACTCGAGCTCCAGCGCCCAAGTCCGCACTTCTCACCTCAACCTTCTCCAACTATGTCCGGAGCGGGAGGCAAGTGGATGGCCTCCTCTGTCACGGAGGGGCAGATCCAGAAGCTGCGCGACGCCGGATATTTGTCGAGCGACATCGCACACCGGCTCCCCAACGAGGGAGATCTCATCCCCATCCCCCAGGCCCCATGAGAGGGTAGTATTTCTTCCCCATTTCCTCCGCGGACTGGGCTTCCCACTTCATCCCTTTGTCCGGGGGCTCATGTTCTACTACGGCCTAGATTTCCATGATCTGGCCCCGAATTTCATCCTCAACATCTCGGTGTTTATCGTCGTGTGTGAGGCCTTCCTCTGCATCCAGCCCCACTTCGGCTTGTGGCTCAAGACCTTCAGTGTTAAGCCGAAGGTTGTGAAGGGCAGCCAAGCGGAGTGCGGATGCGCCATGGTGGGCAGGATGTCCCACGTTACGTGGCTGGAGGGCACTTTCGTGGAAACCATCAAGGGGTGGCAATCGGGGTGGTTCTACATCACCGAGCCGCGTGACCCTGATTGGGCAGCGGCCCCCGAATTCAGATCCGGCATCCCTACACGACTCACCTCCTGGAAAGAGAGTGGACGGATCTGGGGGGATTTTGAGGAGCTGACCGGACTCCAAGCCTGTATCCAGAAGCCGGTGGACAAGAAGCTCAAGCTTGTCAACGTAGTCCAGGTCATGCTCATCCGCCGGATTCTCCCGTGCCAACGACGGGGCTTCAATATGTGGGAGTTCGATCCGGCGCAGCACCAGACCCTGAGCGGGCTCTTCGACACTACGTACGAAGATGTCTGGAAGGTGCTGTTCAAGGGCGTCGAGGCTCCCACATCTGCTACCGAAGATCGCGGATTCCGCTCGCAGCGTCCAGCTGACGAGGTAAGTGATTTCACCACTTGTTTTCCATAGTTTGACTCTATGCGGGATCTAAACTCCCTTTACCTTTGACAGGAATGGCTGGCGAAGGCCGAACAGACTATCTGTCCGGCCCCATTGCCGGAGGACCCAGCGGACGCCCGCCTAACGGGGCTGCTGGCTCCGGCACCCCACGTGGTGCCGAAGAAGAAGGCCAAGAAGGCCACGGGGACTCAGAAGAGTTCCCGTTTTCAGGTGCTATCGGATGATGAATCCGAGGCCGACTCCTCCCACCAAGGCGAGGAGGAGAAGAAGAAAGCCTCTCCCCCAGCGGGGGGAGGGAAGAAAAGGAAGGCCTCCCCAACAAGGGAGGCCGAAGGGTCCAAGAAGGGAAAAACTCTTCCCCCGGACTGCTCCACCGACGCCAGTGACGACGGCGAGGACTGGCCTCCAAGGGCCAAGCCCCTGGCGAGATCGTAAGTATCCGGACTCCCGAATAACTTCAAGGTTTTTATTTTTTGCCACATAATGTCTTTCTAATGCCGCATACAACCCTGCAGTCCGCCTAAGGATGATCTTCCCGCTTCGTCGAGCGGGTCCTTAGGTGCGTCGGATATGGATTCTCTTCCGACGGCCTCCACCCCCCATGATGCGGATGATGCCGAGGTGGGATCCCAGGAAGGGAGCCACCAGGAGGAGAGGGCCCCGGAGGTCTCGCAGGACAACCTCCCGGAGTTTGCACCGGACTCGGCCCCGGAACCCACAGTGGCTCCGGAGTCCGGCGGGTGACCCCTTCGCAAGAAGGGCAAGACCGTGACGCCGGCTGCCTCCGTCCAACCGGAGGTGCCGGATAACTTGCTGGAGGCGCTCAACGGCGCCTCCATCAAAGAGGAACACCGCACTGTTATGAGTGCGGTGATTCAGAAGGTGCAGCTCGCCAAGAGCGGGCTGACCGAAGCCTGCAGCAGCCTTCTAACAGGCTTTGAGGTAAGAATATGTATAAAATGGTACCGCATAGACATTAGCCCCTGATGCTCGGTTCGGTGTTCGGAAAGAAAAGACAGACCGAGGATCTAAAAAGATACATGCAGGAGTTATAAAAAATATGTCAATATGGGATTGCAGGTTGCGCTGCTGACCTCTGACGCACTGACTGCGGGGGTCAATACTTTGAAGGAAAACCTCGAGCGGTCCGAGAACGAGCTCGGCCGTGCCAAGAGGCAGCTCGAGGACAAGGAAGGTGAGTAACACCTTATCAAAATTGTACCTTAGAGAAAAGAATTTTGGTTGCAAAAAGAATGACAAGGATAACGTGGGTATTGCAGGGGCCACTAACGAGGTGGCGACCCTGAAAGAGGCGGTGGCCACGGCCGAACGAAATGCGGCCGCAGAGCGCACTGAGCGAGAGAAACAGGAGGCGCGGGTGGCAGAGGTACAGCAAGAGCTCCAGGATCTCGTGAAAAAACATGAGAGCCTGGAGCGTGACTCGAAGACTCGAGAGTCTGAGATTGCAACGGCTCTTGAGAGTGCCAAAGCCGCTAAGGCCGAAGCCTACAAGGCCCTCCAGGAGATTGAGGCGGTGAAGAAAATAGCAGCGGGTAAGGCATTTTTCATGCAAAGTAAGCATGTGAGTGTTAATTACCTGTTGCTTACCCGAATTCGGAGCTCTCCAGGAGCGTTCGCAGATCTTCCTCGCAGCGTGTCCGATGCTGCCGCATTCTACCGGGCCGAGGAGGGGAGCTCGACGGAGAAGGTCTTCTGGTCTCAGTATGCTGAGGCCGGACATCCGGTGCCCCTTAGCGACCAGCTGAAGCAGCTGGTCGAGCTCCACAAGGCGGCCGAACAGGCCATGAAGGGCCTCATAGTTTGGCTGTGGCCTAAGGAGGCCATGCCTGGGAGCTACTTTGGCCTGGTGCGGCGGCTGGTGGATGCGTGCCCGTGGGTTGAAGTCATCAAGCACTCCGCCTGTATTGAGGGTGCCCGTCGGGCCCTTGCCCGCGCGAAGGTGCATTGGGGCAAGATGGATGCCCAGAAGCTTGTGACCGACCCGCCACCAGAGGGCAAGGAGCATCGCACGCCCGAGATGTATTATAAGAGTGTGCTGAAGGGCGCCCGCACTATTGCGGGGGAGTGCTCCAAAGATGTAATTTTGAGTAGACTCGCATTTTGTTATCCTGTGCGCTGAAAACTTAGTTCATATGCGCTAAGCAACGCTTGTTAATTTAAAATATTACCTTCTGTGCGGCTGTTTATCAAATCTGAGAGATGGCAAGTCGTCGGCTTCAGCCCCCATGCCACAAGTGCTGGGGTGTTCGGGATAAACTTGAGCACTCTTGTTCCCATTTTTGGGTCCATCTAGGGAGGTGCTCAACACAGCGAACAAGGCAACCGGACTTATAATGCTTGAACACTCTCACTTAGCCATAGAATTCTATAATTTTAAATTTCGGCGAAGCCCCTAGTCTTCGGAAGGCCGAATTTGGGGCGCTATCCACGCCTGGGCCGGACAAGATCCGGCTCCTCGCTCTAAGCGGCATAAGTCTTTAAGGACTCGCAAAAACCTCTCGAACAGCGACCGGCTCTCGCCTCATCATGACGGTCAGTTTTAGCTTTCTCCACTGAGGCGTTAACCCAGCTCAACTGGGGCGCAATCGCAGTGGTTCTCCCAGTGCTACCTTAGCCGATATAACGGAACGTAAGGTACCAAAACATGGGAGCCGGGCAAACCCAACTATTGACCCAAGACATGATTCGGAGCCGATGCATATAATGGTATAAGTTCGGGGTGCCGCACTTGTGAAAGTGTTCGGACTTATCACACCATGATGCGGGAAACATAAGCCCCTGGTGTGTTTTAACCGTACCAAAGTGTACGGATGCGACATGTCGTAATTTAACATATGTATGAAAAAGAAATGCAATTATAAGCAAAAAGGTGCTGCATTGTTTTATTCAATAAGTGCTGCTATGAATGCAGAACGATACAAATAGTGCGATAAGCAAGGGATGGGACTGTTAAACATGTCCCCCTCCAGGGGTAGGCTGCGGATTGGTGTATAAAAATGCTCGTAATGGAGACCACCTGTATATTTTGTAGCCTTTATCCTTCCCTGGCTGTTGCATCGTGAGTTCGGCAGGTCTGCTGCCGGACAGGGCCTCTGACGAACGGAGTCCTGTGGGTAAAAAATAAAGGGTAAAAAGAAAAACAAAAAAAGAAGGACACACTTGAGAGCCCCTGGTGTGGTTGAGCCGCAGTCTGGGCTTATTGTGGTCGTGCCCCTCCTCCCATGCCCATGGTATCTTCAGAGCGTAATGGTGTACGCGAAGGACCTGTTTTGACTTTTTGCAAGGGCTGGGGTTGGGGCCGCACTGCTACGCGTGCTCGGAACGTGCCAGGTGGTCTTGTTGTAGGTTACTCCGGGCGCGCTTAGCTGAGTCCGGCCGCTTAACGGCCGGACTCGAGAATTGCCTTAATAGGCTGCATTGTACTTCTGCCGCGAGAGCTGCTGTATGTTCCTCCGTTCGGAGAGAACGTTCAGTGTTTCCGTTGACCGTGATGACTCCTCGAGGGCCTGGCATCTTGAGCTTGAGGTATGCATAGTGCGGTACCGCGTTGAATTTTGCAAACGCGGTACGTCCGAGCAAGGCATGATAGCCGCTGCGGAACGGGACTATGTCGAAGATTAACTCCTCGCTTCGGAAGTTATCCGGGGATCCGAAGACCACTTCCAGTGTAACTGAGCCTGTACAATTGGCTTCCACACCTGGTATGACGCCTTTAAAGGTCGTCTTGGTAGGTTTAATCCTTGAGGGGTCTATGCCCATTTTGTGCACTGTATCCTGACATAGCAGGTTCAGGCTGCTGCCGCCGTCCATCAGGACTCTGTTGAGGTGAAATCCATCGATGATTGGGTCTAAGACCAATGCGGTGAATCCGCCATGGCGGATGCTAGTGGGGTGGTCCCTTCGGTCAAAAGTGATCGGGCAAGAGGACCATGGATTGAACTTTGGGGCGACTGGCTCCATCGCGTATACATCCCTGAGTGCACGCTTCCGCTCCCTTTTGGGTATGTGCGTTGCGTATATCATGTTCACTGTCCGCACCTGTGGGGGGGGGGGAACCCTTCTGTCCTCTATTGTTCGGCGGTCGGGTCTCTTCCTCGTCATCGCTATGCAGCCCCTTGTCATTGTTTTCGGCAATTAACTTGCCTGCCTGCTTGAATACCCAACAGTCCCTATTGGTGTGGTTAGCTGGCTTTTCGGGGGTGCCGTGTATCTGGCACAAGCGGTCGAGTATTCGGTCCAAATTGGACGGACCCGGAGCAGTTCTTTTGAATGGCTTTTTCCGCTGACCGGGTTTAGAGCCTCTGAATCCGGCATTGACTGCCGTATCCTCACTATTGTCGCCGTTGATGCGGCGCTTGTTTTTGTTACGACGCGACCTGCCATTTCGGTCCTTGAAATCCGGACTGCCAGAATGTTTGCTGAGGTTGTTGCTGCGTGCTAGCCAGCTATCCTCACCCGCGCAGAAGCGGGTCATGAGTGATGTGAGGGCTGCCATGGATTTCGGCTTTTCCTGTCCCAGGTGCCGGGCAAGCCACTCGTCGCGGATGTTATGCTTGAAGGCTGCGAGGGCCTCCGCATCCGGACAGTCGATGATTTGGTTTTTCTTGGTTAAGAACCATGTCCAGAATTGTCTGGCCGATTCGTCTGGCTGCTGAATTATGTGGCTTAGGTCATCAGCGTCTGGTGGTCGCACATACGTGCCTTGGAAGTTATCGAGGAATGCGGCTTCCAGGTCTTCCCAACTCCCAATTGACTCTGCTGGCAAGCTGTTAAGCCAATGCCGAGCTGGTCCTTTAAGCTTGAGGGGGAGATATTTGATGGCGTGAAGATCGTCACCGCGGGCCATGTGGATGTGAAGAAGATAGTCTTCGATCCAAACCGCGGGGTCTGTTGTGCCATCGTAAGATTCGATATTCACGGGTTTAAACCCTTCGGGGATTTGATGATCCATTACTTCATCTGTGAAGCATAGTGGGTGTGCGGCGCCTCTATACTGGGCGATATCACGACGGAGCTCAAAAGAGCTTTGTCTGTTTTGTTCGGCCCAGCCGGACTTACTGTGTCCGGTGCGACGGCTGTCGTCACATGCCGTGGGGCGCCCACGCGATCCATAGATCGATCTTGATTGTCTTGCCTTATCCTCCAATATATCTCGCAAGTCCGGAGCGTTCCCCTGTGGCCTTGTGCTTTTCGAGCGATGCCGGGGTACGGGTCTAGTGAAGGGCCTAGAGGCTTCTCTGTCGCGACCACGGGGTGGTCGGTCAGCCGTATTGTCTCCTGGTGATGCGGGCTCATACGCTTCCTCCTCTAATCGGGGGAGCATCTTGCGTTTAGGGTAGCTTTTGGAGGGGCGTTCGAGCTCATGCTCTTCAGCCGCGAGGACTTCAGTCCATCTGTCGGCTAGCAGATCTTGATCAGCTCTAAGCTGTTGCTGCTTTTTCTTGAGGCTGTTTGCCGTGGCCATAAGCCTGCGTTTAAAACGCTCTTGTTCGATGGGATCCTCAGGCACGACGAATTCATCGTCGTCGAGGCTTGCTTCGTCTCCAGAGGGAGGCATATAATCCTCTACCTCTTCTTCTGCCGCTCTCTCATGAGGGCTGGCATCTCCATCCTCCTGCGCTGGGTCTTGCTGGAGTGGGTTATCTTCGGCGCTGTCCGGTGTTTTATTATCTCCGGTGCCGGAATCTTCATTCTTGCTGTGGCGGGATTTAGAGCGGCGCCGCTGACGCCAGCGCTTGGGCTGTTTCTTGGAGGGGTCATTCTCCTCTGTTCCTTCGCCATTCCCATCCTTTGGGATATCCACCATGTATATGTCATATGATGAGGTGGCTTTCCAGTGCCCGGTCGGCGCTGGTTCTTGGTCATCTCCGGCATCGTCGTCCATACCATCGATGTCTGCGGAGTCGTAGTCTAGCATGTCGGTTAGATCGTCGACAGCGGCTACCAAGTGGGTGGTGGGTGGGCTTTGAATTTCTTCGTTGTCCGCATCCCAACCATCCTGACCGCAGTCCGGCCAGGGCTCTCCTGATAACGAGAGATACTTGATGTTGCCAAAAGGTGAGTGTTGAAAGATGTCCGCTGCGGTGAACTCCATGATCGGCGCCCAATCGGATTCGATCGTAGGGGGCGCGGGAGGTTCGGAGTCCAGCAAGGAGTCCGGCACCTCAGAGCCACGAGCTACATGAGGGACAAGGTCATTGTTCGGCTCTATCGCCGTAGAGGTTGCAGCTCCCGAGGCGGTGTCTAGCCATCCGTCCTCGATCTGCGCAGCCGGCTCCGAATTGAAGATCGGAGCGGGTTCGAGTGCGGCCTCCAGGGTACTGCCCGGCTGCAGAGCTAAATCATGCTCGTCGTGACAGTGCGGCACACTCGGCTGTGGCTCGAATCCATCGAGGATCAAGTCCTCACGGATGTCAGTCGTGAAGTTCAAACTTCCAAATCTGACCTGACGGCCAGGGGCGTAGCTTTCGATCTGCTCCAGATGGCCAAGCGAATTGGCCCGCAGTGCAAAGCCGCCGAATACGAAGATCTGTCTGGGGAGAAAGGTCTCACCCTGGACTGCGTTGTTGATGATGGTCGAAGAAGCCATCAAGCCTATCGGTGACGACACAGAGGAACTCTCAATGAAAGCACCAATGTTGGTGTCAAAACCGGCGGATCTCGGGTAGGGGGTCCCTAACTGTGCGTCTAGGCAGATGGTAACAGGAGACAAGGGACATGATGTTTTACCCAGGTTCGGGCCCTCTTGATGGAGGTAAAACCCTACATCCTGCTTGATTAATATTGATGATGTGTGTTACAAGAGTGGATCTACCATGAGATCAAGGAGGCTAAACCCTCGAAGCTAGCCTATGGTATGATTGTTGTTCGTCCTATGGACTAAAGCCATCCGGTTTATATAGATACCGGAGAGGGCTAGGGTTACACAGAGTCGGTTACAATGGTAGGAAATCTACATATCCGTATCGCCAAGCTTGCCTTCCACGCCAAGGAAAGTCCCATCCAGACACGGGACGAAGTCTTCAATCTTGTATCTTCATAGTCTTGGAGTCCGGCCGATGATGATAGTTCGGCTATCCGGACACCCCCTAGTCCGGAACTCCCTCAATCCCCAACACTCAACTCTCTCTCATAGGTTTTGGATCTGGTGGAAAGAAGATTTGAGTGGAAAGCAACTTGGGGAAGGCTAGAGATCAAGATTCATATGGTAGGAATGGAATATCTTGGCCTCAACACATGAGTAGGTGGTTCTCTCTCAGAAATGGTAAGTTGGAAGTGTAGGTTCGTTCTGATGGCTCTCTCCACGAATGAAGAGGAGGTGGAGGGGTATATATAGCCTCCACACAAAATCTAACCGTTACACACAATTTACCAAACTCGGTGGGACTGATTCAACAGACTCGGTCGGACCGATTTAGTAAACCTAGTGACCGTTAGTGATTTTCGGTGGGACTGACATGCATCTCAGTGAGACTGATTCGGTTAGGGTTAGGGCATAACGTAATCTCGGTAAGACCAATTACACAAACTCGGTGAGACCGATTTGGTAATAAGCTTTCCAGAGAGTTGGTCAGGTAAACTCGGTGGGACCGATTTGCTCTTTTCGGAGAGATCGAAATATTACAAAAAGGAAACAAAGAGTTTACATT
The DNA here is from genome assembly GCF_018294505.1 of Triticum aestivum. Classification (NCBI taxonomy): domain Eukaryota; kingdom Viridiplantae; phylum Streptophyta; class Magnoliopsida; order Poales; family Poaceae; genus Triticum; species Triticum aestivum. The sequence continues at coordinate 387,982,550 of NC_057801.1, forward strand.
GCAATCTCGGTGGGACCGATCGCTCACTTCGGTTAGACCGAAACGTTACGAAGGGAAACAGAGAGATTACAATCCCATCTCGGTGAGACTGAGATCCCTATCGGTAAGACCGATTTGCTTAGGGTTTGTGGCAGTGGCTATGACTTTTGGAATTGGTGGCGCCGGATAGGAAGAATCGGTGTGACTGATTTTGGCTTTGGGTTTAGGTCATTTGTGGATGTGGGAAAGTAGCTGAGGGTTTTGGAGCATATCACAAAGCACATGAAGCAAGAGGCTCATTAAGCAACACCCCATCCCTCCTTGATAGTATTGGCTTTTCCTATAGACTCAATGTGATCTTGGATCACTAAAATATAAAATGAAGAGTCTTGAGCTTTTGAGGTTGAGCCAATCCTTTGTCCTTAGTATTTTGAGGGATCCACTTTCATCATCCATGCCATGCCATTCATTGAGCTTTCCTAAAATAGTAGTCTTGGAATAGTATTAGCTCAATGAGTTATATGTTGTTATGAATTACCAAAACCACCTAGGGATAGTTGCACTTTCAGAGAGGGCTAATGACATATGGCGGATTGACTGTCAAACATTAAACAACCCATTGGCAGAAGGGCCAGGATTAGAAATTTCTGCTAAGTGTTGACAGAAACAAGTTCACATAATGATCAAATTTATTTGGATCTACCGCACAGCCGTAAAGCAATTTTTTCTGTGACCTCTAAAGGAGCTAAGCAGATCAAGGAAGGTCGTATACTCTACAGAAGAAAAAGGACGATCTGCTAGTATTAAAAATGGATGCGGAGTAACTACCGCATAAGATCTACACTACTATTGGATCAAAACTACCGTAGCAGAAGGAAGAACGAAGAAGAATGAAGAACTGTACAGAGGAGCTCGCAAACCCTAACACAGATCTAAAGATGAAGGAAAGAGGAAGTTTACCACTGCAGATTTGCTGCGGAGGAGGGCGACGAGTTTCTGGTCCGTTTCAGGTTGATGCAGCGGCCTTTGTCGGTGCAGTTCTCGAAGGTCGCGGACGGCGGCGGAGCTTTAGAGCTTGGGCGACACGAGGAAGAAGAAGGCGCAGAAGGGGAAAAGAGAGAAGGGCCCTAGGGCCTTATTTATAGAGGAAGGAGTAAAACGGCAGGCGCGAGAATCAAGGAGCCTGAAACGGCCAAATGGGTGCGCCTGTCGCCTCGATTTTTGGGATAACCATTAAGAGAAGGGAATCTTTTTAATCTTTTTATACAGAGATGATGTCATGATGGACCGTTGCTGTGTTCAAAAGATGACGTCACGGCGGTTTACAGAAGTTACAGGAGAAGACAATATGGCGGTTTACGAAAATACAAAGAAGATGCCTACAAGATATCTTCGAAGTATTGAATATTGACATGAACAAATTCAAATCAATCTGGGGCCTAATGTTGAGGATATAGCTACTAAGTGTAAACCGGCCAGGAGGGCCCGGTTCACCCTCGACTATGTTGAAGCCCATGAAGATCCAGGAGATGGCACTTTACTAAATGAAGCCTAGAAGCCCGAAGCCCGAAGGCGGATTAGGGCCCATAGTGGTAAACCGCCATGACTATGTAAACTTGTAATGTAAGTTAGGAAAGGAGAGACCGAGCCGGACACTTTGTATGAGTCGGCCTCGGGGCTCTGTAGACCGGCCGGGCGTCAACCTGTGTATATAAAGGGACGACCCGGCGGCGGTTCAGGGACAACAGACAACAATTCAAGACTCAGGCAAGCGTATTTCGCTCCCTGATCATCGAAACCCAATCAATCCCATCACAACTAGACGTAGACTTTTACCTTCATCGAAGGGGCCAAACTAGTATAAACTCCCGTGTCCCTTGTCCGGTTTAACCCCTTCAAGCTAACCTGTTGCGATGGCTCCACGACTAAGTCCTTTCATGAGGACATCTGACGTGATAATTCCACGACACAAGGGCTCCTCGTTTGATCTCATTGGATATTCCGACTCTGACTATGCTAGTGATCGTGTGGACTGCAAGTCAACGTCAGGCACATGTCATTTCCTCAGACGATCTTTGGTCTGTTGGTCCTCGAAGAAACAGAACTGTGTATCACTCTCCACTGCAGAAGCTGAGTACATTGCTGCTGGATCATGCTGTGCTCAACTATTATGGATGAAGCAAACTCTCAAGTACTATGGCGTCAACATGAAGAATGTGCCTCTCTACTGCGACAATGAGAGGCTATCAAGATTGCTCATAACCCAGTTCAGCACTCGAAGACCAAGCACATCCAGATTCGTCATCATTTTCTTCATGATCATGTGTTGAAGGGCGACATCTCCATCGACCACGTTAGCACTGAAGACTAGCTCGCCGATATCTTCACTAAGCCCTTGGATGAGAAGAGATTTAGCAAGTTGCGGTGTGAGCTAAATATCCTAGAATCTTCGAATGTTCTCTGAAATGGACACACATCCTAACACTTATGCTGACTTGATGACTTAGATGCGCAACACACGAAGTAACGTTTTTCTTCAATCAATGAAGACTAACCCTCTAAGTGTGAGGAAATTAATGAAGAAATTGATTCTCAGAGCCCTACGACAATTGTACGCGGTGTCTGAATCAGCATTCTTATACGATGGGTTACGCCACCACCCAAAGTTGGAAATCTTCAATTTGAGTTTTTCTTCGCTTTTGAAATTCCTCGGTTTTTCAAATTCTTCAACTTTGCATTGTCTTCACTCTTTCCGGTGTTGTTATTCATTTGAATATATATATATATATATATATATATGAGTTTATGTCCTCAATAGCATTCACTTATTGCTAATTCTTCAAGTTGTTTTCTTCTGCTAAGTGAATGTGATCGGACCCTTCCCCCTCTATGCTAAACTCAACCCAGTCTATTCACAAATTCTTCATGAGCGTTCTAATTGAAACTTGTTCAAAATCTTCACTGTGTCCTTGACAGCTAAAGAAATTGCGAACGGAAATTTTAATCTATCTGATCTGAATTTTCGGCTTTGCCGCTCAAACCGTTCCGCATCCCACGACAATACTTATCTATTCACTCACGGTCATACACGATCACCACCTCTCAGTACGTGGGTGACACATGTCAAGCGAATGAGAAGGGCCAGGGGCACGTTCATCCGATTTCCTCGGGCGTACAGTTTTTCACTCCCACTATAAATACCCCTGCCTCTTCCTCACTTCACTTTCACTCTGCTTGCTCTCACTCTCGCTCGAGCTCCCCAAACCCTAGCGCCGCCGCTATCTTCATCGTCGCCGGTGAGGAATGATACGTCTCCAACGTATCTATAATTTTTGATTGCTCCATGCTACTTTATCTACTGTTTTGGACTATATTGGGCTTTATTTTTCACTTTTATATTACTTTTGGGACTAACCTATTAACCAGAGGCCCAACCCAGAATTGCTGTTTTTTGCCTTTTTCAGTATTTCGAAGAAACAGAATATCAAATGGAGTCCAAACAGAATGAAACCTTCGGGGTCGTAATTTTCCAACTGAACGTGATCCATGAGACTAGGACCCTACTCCAAGAAGCTTCCGAGGAGGTCACGAGGGTGGAGGGCGCGCCCCCCTACCTCGTGGGCCCCTCGAAGCTCCACCGACGTACTCCTTCCTCCTATATATACCTACGTATCCCCGTATGATCAAGACGGGAGCCAAAAACCTAATTCCACCGCCGCAACCTTCTGTATCCACGAGATCCCATCTTGGGGCCTGTTCCGGAGCTCCGCCGGAGGGGGCATCCACCACGGAGGGCTTCTACATCATCACCATAGCCCCTCCGATGAAGTGTGAGTAGTTTACTTCAGACCTTTGGGTCCATAGCTAGTAGCTAGATGGCTTCTTCTCTCTTTTTGGATCTCAATACAATGTTCTCCCCCTCTCTCGTGGAGATCTATTCGATGTAATCTTCTTTTGCAGTGTGTTTGTTGAGACCGATGAATTGTGGGTTTATGATCCAACTTATCTATGGAAAATATTTGAATCTTTTTTGAATTCTTTTATATATGATTGAGTTATCTTTGCAAGTCTCTTCGAATTATCCGTTTGGTTTGGCCAACTAGATTGGTAGTTCTTGCAATGGGAGAAGTGCTTAGCTTTGGGTTCAATCTTGTGGTGTCCTTACTCAGTGACAGAAAGAGTTGCAAGGCATGTATTTTATTGTTGCCATCGAGGATAACAAGATGGGGTTTTTATCATATCGCATGAATTTATCCCTCTACATCATGTCATCTTGCTTAAGGCGTTACTCTGTTTTTTTACTTAATACTCTAGATGCATGCTGGATAGCGGTCGATGAGTGGAGTAATAGTAGTAGATGCAGAATCGTTTCGATCTACTTGTTTTGGACGTGATGCCTATATACATGATCATTGCCTAGATATACTCATAACTATGCTCAATTCTGTCAATTGCTCAATAGTAATTTGTTCACCCACCGTAGAATACTTATGCTCTTGAGAGAAGCCACTAGTGAAACCTATGGCCCCCGGGTCTATTCTCATCATATCAATCTATATCACTTTATTTACTTGCTTTGTTTTTACTTTGCCTTTACTTTTTACTTTGCATCTATCTATCAAAAATACCAAAAATATTATCTCTATCAGATCTCACTCTCGTAAGTGACCGTGAAGGGATTGACAACCCCTAAGCGTTGGTTGCGAGTTGCTATCGTGTTGTGCAGGTACGAGGGACTTGCGCGTGACCTCCTACTGGATTGATACCTTGGTTCTCAAAAACTGAGGGAAATACTTACGCTACTATGCTGCATCATCCTCTCCTCTTCGAGGAAAACCAACGCAAGCTCGAGACATAGCAAGGAAGAGCTTCACTGCCTCGACCTCGTCGCCGTCGTACTCGCGCCGGTTGCGGATTTCTTCACTCCGCCGCCGCTGTAGCCGTCTTCCTCTACCAAGTAAGGGCGTGGAAGATCTGAACTGATGAACTTCACATCTACACTTCCCAGTTCGTCGTGTTCTTCAACTCGGGTAATTAAAAGTTACTTTTGCTACCCTCCTTGATTCTTATGTTTTCTTGAAAATCTTCAAAGGTGTTTATTCTTGAAATCTTCACACACATGAACACCTCACTTGTCATCTGCTCTTGATTTGTTTCTCTAAGCAATGATTTTCTTCAAGATTCCTCAATTGTGTGGATTTTCAATCTATACAACTCTGGAACCTAAGACAAAGAACGCTTAGTGGAATTCCTCAAGACTCATCTGGTCAAATTCCTCAAACCTATTCGTTTTTGAAGAACCTTCTAAGAACGCATATGACTTCTCCAAATTCCTCGCAACTATAATCTGTTCACAGGTACAAATGTCCTCTGCTAAATCACTAGGTTCTCGTCAACTTAACTCATTTGCAGCGTTCCTCGAAGAAATGTTGCACACCTCTTCAGAAACTTCAGTTGTTCATATTCCTCAGCTGAAGAAAATGACTGAAGGTAAGAAGCCACAGGAGCGTGGAAAGAGACCTGAGGTCAATACTGCTTTCGAAATCCTTGAGGACATTTATGCTGGGTACTGCACACCCCCTGAGGAGGATAGAAATCAGCGCAAGGTGCGCATTCAAAAGATAGAGAGGAGATGGCCACGGGAATGGAGGGAGTACAAGTATGTTACTCCCAAGTATATGAAGAAATTCACGCTCAACCCTCCATGCTCAAGACCTCCATTGGCACCATGCCAAGTGGCAGATCCCACCAGCCTCAAGAACGGTGAGGACTATGCTGATGAATGGGCAAAGCGCCAGGCCAAACTGGCCAAGCAAGCAAAGGAAGCAGTGAAGAAATTCAATGCAGACTCTGCTGCTGCTGTTACCGCTGCTGAGGCATCTGCTAGTCAGCATGCCCAAGAAGCCTGCGCATAAGTCAAGCGCTTCTCCCTCAATGCCCTCACGGCCAAGCTCCTCAGCAATGCCCTTAAGGTCAGATTCTTCAAGGCCCTCACGGCAAATTCCTCAGACTCCTCCTCCTCCTTCAAAGTCCTCAGCTCCTCCGACAAAGTCCTCAGCTGCTCCGGCCAAATCCTCTGCACCAGTGCATCTTGCCACATGCCAAAGGACCACAGGAATCTCAATTGCCTTAGGAGCATCTGCAAGTTCCTCAGCTGCACCAAATTCCTCAGTTGGCCCCTCTCTGCTGAAGAAAAAGGCAACTGCTGGACAAGGCCTTCGACCAAGTCCTCACAAGAAGCAGGTCGTCTTCCAAGTGCCCTCTGATGACAATGAGGCTGATGATGAAGAACTTGCCGAAATCATCAGAGACAGGCAGGCCAGAGCCACAAGAGCCAAAGGTAGCAATGTGCCACTACTATTGGATCCAAAGTTGATCCTCGATTTCATAGACCTATGGCACAAGGACCCTAACACGCGTTTGCCGGAGATGAACCTCACTCCTGGTCAAAGTCATGTTCTGATTGCCTTCATTGAGGAAGAGAAGTGGAAATTTGAAGAAGGCAGAAGCTTGAAGAAAGCGCGGTACAAGAAACAGCGCTAGCTCAAGGACAATGTCCTCACTCTTACCCCTGATCAACTCATTGCCTTGCAAGCTGAAATCAAGCAACTGAGTGATGAATCCGATCGCTACTATGCCGATTGGAAGGGAGCCAAGGTTCAGTTCATCAATCTGACGAAGAAATTCACTTCAAGTGATGTTGCTCCTATGCACGTTGAAGTTACACCGGCTGAAGCATCTGCTCAGCCTATTGAAGAACATGCCACACCACTGATGACAATCAGGCTGCTGAAGAAAATGAGAGTACCAGGGCTGATGACTCCATTCTAGCCGCTGAAGATATTGTCAGGGCATCCACTAGTGGTGTGCCTGAAGAAAGTGAAGAAGTCAGGGCAACTGCATCAGTTGCGCCTGAAGAAAATGATCCAAAGTCCTCTGCACCTCCTGCACCTACATAAACTCCGATCCTTCCATCTGCATTAGATGCGAAGAAGACCAAGGCTGCAGAGCGTGCAACTTTGAAGAAAAGGAAGGCATCAACTTCATCAAATTCTTCAGCTCCGAAGAAGATGAAGCCTCTGACTAGCTCAATTGACAACCCAATTGATGTTGTTCCTGTCTCTTATATGCCATCAAAGGACCTTGTTCCTTTTGGTGAAGATTATGTGATTCCCAATGAATCCGATGAAGACAATCCTTCTGCTGCTTCGTCAGAGCAGTCGAACGAAGAAATTGAAGTGGACGAAATCCCTTCAACCCCAGTTGTTTCCTCACCTATGCCTCACTTCACTGATGAAGAGGCAGGTGTTGAAGAAATGGAAGATGAGGATGTGGACATTGGATGTACCACACCTGTGCTAAATTATGACTTTTGGGAAAGTCAGCACCCCAACTCTCCAAAGTTCACTCCACTTCAAGCAATTCCTCAGTCTCCTGCTGCCACTGAAGTGCAAATGGGATCTGAAGAACCTCATGCAACCCCGTTTGTCCATGAAGAAATTCCAGCCACTAGTGCTGAAGAAATTGTAAACGAAGAATTGAAGACCCAGGCTGCAGCTGAAGTAGAGCCTGAAATTCCTCAGCCTGAGGAACCTGAGATTGTGATTCCTGAGGTGGTGATGCAATTGACCGACACTCCTCAGCCCAAGCCAAAGGATCCCTTCTCAAAGAAGCAAAAATTCAAGGCTGATGACTTCTTTGGCGAGCATGTGTTCTTCATTGATTTCAACCCGTATGACAATGCTCGTCTTAGAAGGAAGCGTTTCTGGACTGCCAGCCAGGCCAACTTCTATTCTTCACTACTTTTCAACAAGGACAAAGTCTTCGACCACGAGCATATTCCTGACGTGGACATGGAATCAATGCCTTGCTTCTCTCAAGTCCTCAGTATGCTTCATGATGCAGGCTTGCTCAACTTTTGCTCAGACATAGTTGATTGGAATGAAGAGCTTATTCTTCAGTTCTACGCAACGCTGCATATCACAGGTGATGCTGCTGACGTTAACTCTTGGTTGTTGGACTGGAAGACTGAAAACACTCACTACAAGGAACCAGCCTTTGAATTGCTTCATGCCCTGCCAATCAGTCCTCCACCTGAAGGTGCTCGTTGTCTGTATGATGAGCCTGAACTCACTGCTCACTATATGCAAGTGCTCATGAAGCCTCTGAAGCCTGGTCAAGCCCCAAGGACCAAATTCCTCGTTAAGGAATTGCTCTATGTGCCAAGAACCATCTATCACATTCTGACGAAGACCATGAGTCCCATCAAAGGCCATGACTCATCCGATGAGGAAATTATTGGGATGATGAAGAATATGCTATTCAACATAATGCATGGCATCCCCATAAATTATCATGATTTATTCATGAGGACTCTGGCGAATGTTTCACTTTCACCATTTGAGCTGAAGCCTTACGCGTCGTGGATCATGAGATTCCTCAGAACAAGGTCTTCACTCAACTACAAGGCTGACTTTCAGAATCACCTCGGCTACTTGCCCCCGATTGAAGTCCTCAAGCGGACATATTCCTCAGCTGATGAGAAGGGCAAGTTACCAGCCGTTATCGATGAAGTCATTCGTCCATTGGATGGTCAGTTCTGCAAAGCTACATCTTATTCCACCAATGATGACTCTGCCACTCATGATTCTGCTGCCAATGCTCCCAAGTCAAGTCCTCAAGCTACTGCTCCTTGTGTGATGACTAACCATGAGATGCTTCTAAGTCTTCACCAGAAGGTGGATCGAAACCACAAATGGGTTAAGTGTCAATTTGACTCTATTCTTCACAACATGACTTCTACACATAATGCAGTGAAGAAAAACCATTACTACCTCCATGAAGTTTTTGATTGCACCTGGGCTATTCTGTCACATCTATATGGTGAAGAAGATCTGAAGCAAATGGGCTTCAAGGAAGATTTTGACCGGTATGCTCCTCCACCGAAGAAATTCAAGAAGGTCAAGGTTCCTTCCTTGGTGGACAGTTCATATTATTCATCACGCGACACAGACGAGTATGAAGACTTGGACGATACTGCAGTAGGCCCTACAACGACTCAAGACCCTGACAACACTGGCGCTCCTCCATCTTCATGATATTCTTCAAGGGCGTTAGTCCTCATTTTCTACCCCTTTTGGTCATTCAATGACAAAGGGGGAGAAATTTGAGTTAGTCTTCAAGCGGGTCTATTCCATATGGGCAATTTTTTGTTGCTAAGTTACAACTCTCGTTCTTCTGATGGCTTTGCTGGATCGAGTTGTAATCTTAAACTTATAGTGGCCTGATACTTTTGTTGTGTTCTTCTGCATGCTTATTCCTCATTAATCTTAATGCACGCATGCTGAATTACATCAGTCACCATATTTCATCATGCATTTCAAATTCTTCAATTTATATGTCAAATGCGTGTATGAATTACAAGATATAGGGGGAGATCTCCATGATTATACTCGTCAAGTGTGCAATGCTTCAAAAGCAAATTCCTCACTATGCACATCTTTAGGGGGAGTTCTTCTATATCTTGCAATCAAACTCCTCAATATCAGTATTTACACTTCATATGTTTATCCCCGTTGAAAACTTAACCTATATTGTCATCAATCACCAAAAAGGGGGAGATTGTAAGTGCATCTAGTGCCCCTTAGTGATTTTGGTGTATTGAAGACTTATAGGTTAAGGGACTAATGTGTTTATGAGTGTACACAGGTCTATAAGTCTATGAGGAGTTTGATATTTATAGAGAAAGTCGACCCCTAAAAATGAATATCTTCGACTGAAGATTTTGGTATTCCTGAAGACTTTCATGAAGACTTTGAAAGTGAAGAAATTGGTGTGACCGTGAAGACTTGATATTCATGCAAGGAATATGATGCTTGAAGACTTTCGTTTTCATAGTTTTGTTTTTCTCCTTCTTGAGTCATAGGAAACACCGTACTGTTAAAGGGGGTCGAGGAAATACTAAGGAAAAATTTCCATGTGATGCTCAACTCAAAATCCTACACCTACCAATCCCTTCGAGTGAAGCAATTGGAAATCGCATACAGTTTAGTCATATTCTTCAGTGACAGAGACGAAGTTTTTCTAGTCTCTGAGGACTTTGTTCTGACTGAGGAGTTAGGAATTCGCCAGTACAGATTGCCTACACAGTGAGGAACATGATAGCCCTGAGGAATTTGAGAGTCAAATATTTTGACCGTTGCTGTGCTATGCGCCAGCTGTCCCAAAATATCTACCCACCTAACGGTCATATCAGACAAGGGCATTTATGTCTTATCATGTCGGGCTGCTCCCTAGGCTATAAATAGCCGCCCCCTACAACCACTAGCTGGTTGTCTGCTCCGAGAGAAACTGACACTTATCATTTGAGAGCATCCCATCCTCCAAGGACTTTGAGCAAAAATCACCAAGTGAGGAAAACCCAAACCCAAACCTTCAAAACCCCAAAGTGATTGAGCATCACTGAAGAGATTGATCCTGCGTGGATCCGACGCTTGTTACCCTTGAAGACTGTGCTTCTTCCAGACGGTTAGGCGTCAAGGTCTAGAGCATCCAAGAGGAATTGTGGATTGCCGAGTGACCAAGTTTGTGAAGGTCCGGAAGTCACCTGAAGACTTACCACGAGTGATTGGGCGAGGTCTGTGTGACCTTAGCTCAAGGATAATACGGTGAGGACTATGTGTCCGGGACTGGGTGTCCTCGAGTTTAAATACTCAGCCGCTCCAACCAGACGTACAACTGAGACGGCGGTTGTAACTGGTCTGCCAAATCATTGTATTCACCAAGCTTACTGGTTCTATTTCCTCAACTCTTTCATTTCCTCATTTCTGTTGTTGTGTGCCTGTTCATATCTGTTTGAAGACTTTGACTGAAGACTTTCTCAATTTCCTTAGTTTAATTTCTTCGGTCTGTCCGTCTTCTTTCTGTGTTATCCTGTGTTTACGCTTTCTGTACTCTGTGCTTGTCTTCATTCCATCATGATGACCATGCTTATGTTCTGTTATGTTTACATTTGAGTACTTATTCCGCTGCTACTAGTTCTTCATTTAGGAATTTCCTCACTAGCAAATTCCTCAGTGAAGAATTCATAAAAATCGCCAATTCACCCCCCTCTAGTCGATATAACACACTTCCACCTTCATGGAAGATTATACCGCAGACACAGAATAATTTCCAGTCTTCCTCTGCAACTTACGCATAAGTAATGTACTAATGTTATTCATGGTAATTACTGCATATGTTTCTGCCGACAGAAGACACAAGATTTCATTCTTTTAAATAGGCGAGGACCGAACTGGATTGTCAAGATGAGCAAGGGTTGGTTGCGCTTTTCAAGCACTCGTTGATGAAGTATCGTTCCTACTTGAGGCAAGCGCACTTCGATGGGAAGCCTCTAAACGAAATTTCTATAAAGTCTCCGGTGCTACATTTATCCGATAGTGACTGGAATAATCTTGTTACACATTGGTCTCGTCTGCAACGTAAGGTACTATCTATGATATCACATCACAATTTGAACTACATTTCTGCATTTGCCTTAACGTCTCACTTGTACAAAAATTGTTAGCAGAAGGACATTCATTCTCAAGGGACCACAGAATCTCGCAAGTATAATGCACACCGCATTGCTCTTGTGAGTACCTATTGCCCTGTATGACCATACTTACTTTCATAGTTGTTTGATTATGTAGCATCACTACACATGTTAGCCTCGTTATCGTCCATTTGGTGGACATTATAAGATCCGTATGGACTCTTACATAAATTTAGAATCAACCCAATGTTTTTGAAGAGGTTTAGCTCTACAGTCCTCTTGTAAGGACTGAACATTGTCTATCACTGTACTTACATTAACAGCTACTCCCTCCGTCCCATAATATAAGAACATTTTGTATAGTACACCAGTGTTCAAAACACTCTTGTATTATGGGAAGAGGGATTGGTTCATTGTGTAGCATTCTGCATCTTATCTCCCTTGACCACCATTTACTAAAAAATATCATATCTATATTTAATCTTACCAAAAAGTTGAATACACAGACAATGCCAGTGTAGAAGTGTAGCCCATTGCTCTTGTAAGTACATTTTGTCCTGTAACGCTTGTACTTCCAGGGATTGACAGTTGATTATGTAGCATCAATCTGCATCTTATCTTTATTATCTTCTATCCCTTCCAGTATTATCATATCTATAATTACTCTCTACAAAATTTAGAGTACAGGCAATGCTTATGAAGAAGATTATGTGCTTAAATTCTTGAGTTATCCTTCCCTTGACATGGAGAAGGGCATTATAAAGCCGGTGTTAACTATTAATGTAAGTCAGTCCTTCTAAAGCCTTTATCCTCAACTGCTTTTTAATTTTCTCATACTCCCTATCGTTTACTACTGTTTAGTTTGTTGTTTCTATCAAAATGCATGTTCGCAAGAACCGTAAGTTCCAAGTTTTACTTATAAAACCAAATTCCTTATTCATACCATGCACATTCCTCAATACTCCCTATATGTATGCTTGTTTTTGTGGATCTATAATCCAGTGTGTGGTGAAGCAGCCCACGTTTGCACCTTGTCATCTCCTGTTTTATCTTACTGATGTGGCTGATGATATGAACAACATGCCATGCACATTAACCAAAATAGATACAATGATTGTCTTTGCCCTTCATCTATGCTTGTTATGTTGACATGGTAATCCAGTAGTGTGGTGAAGCTCCCTACATTATGAACAATGCCAAATTATGTTATTGATATTTTGAACTTACTCTTTATTTTCTAATTTGAAATTGGATGGAATTGACAGCACAGTTACCATCTTTGTTTATACACATGCAAAACCTGTCATCTCTCTGCTTGTTTTAGGGTGATATGCCTGATGGCATGCACAAGTCTGCTGAAGGCTGTGAGACAAACCCAACATATATTGCAGCAAAGAAGGCAAAACATCTTGAAGATAGCGAGACAACCCCAAAGTCTTGTCTTGATGCAGTGTTCAAGTTACTTGAGACTAACAGTCAGACAAGCTCACAGAATTCGCTGTCTAAATCAGTTCGACTTCTTCAGTCCCAAGTACTAGCAGAAAAGTATTCTGCAACTCAACTTCGACTTGAAGTCCTATCTCTAAGAAAGATTACAGAGAACACCAATGAGGACCTCATTGCTAAACAGCTACACCTGGAAGCTATGACCGACATGCTAGGACGGTCTCACAGCCTTGCTCAATAGCTTGCGCAGCAGTTCCTGCGCAAGGCTAACCTTTCTTGGACTATCTTTGAAGTGGTCTCAGTTCAGTATTATTTTGTTGCGCTGCAATGGTGCCCACTTTTTGTAATCTACTTCTTCATTGCACTTTATGATCACTGATGGCGAACTTCGATGCCTAGTGGATGTAATATAACATAAATCCTTTATTTTATAGTGTAGGCTTATTCTAAGTTACGATGCCGTAATTTCTTTATTGTATAGAGTATGTTTGTTCTTAATTCCTACTAGTTAATGTCATCATTCGCTATCTGGAAAAAATCTGATGTAGTCGACCGGCCCGAAATATTCGCCTCTAACGGGCCTGGTTTTTAGCGCGCCATAATTGGGCCAGACTGCATCTTTCTTGGGCCTAAATGGCCATTGGGGCCTTCACACTTTGAGACAGGCCCATAACTTACTCCGGCCTATATTCGGCCCAATTTTTAGTTGGGCCTTTTTGTGGACCCAGCTTAGTTTGGCCCATGTAGCGTTGGGCCATTAACAGGCTGAATATTCTGCTGGCCTGTTACGGCCCAGAATAAACCATGGGCCTTTAGCGGGCCGAAATGCATGTTGGGCCTCAATTTTTACTAGTCATTGACGGGCCTTCAGCAGGCTGAAATGTAGACCGTGCCTTTTTTGGCCTAGTTATATGACGGGCCGTTACCAGGATGAAACATATCTCGGGTCTTAGTTGGCCCACTGATATCATGGGCCTTTAAGAGACCGAAAGCTTAGTACAGGCATCAACGGGCCGAATTATACGACGGGCCTTTAACAGGCCCAAAGTCACATTAGGCTGAACTATTGCCACCTTTATCACGGGTCGTTAGTGGGCCGATGTCGCGTCGGACCATATATGGCCCATGGGCAGCACGGGCCATTCCTAGACCGAAAGACACACCGAGCTGAAATGGGCCCATTTCTACATCGGCCTCTAACAGGCCGAAAGTCACTGGGCTGTAATTGGGCACAAATATTCGGCGAACAATTAACGGCCAGATCTGGCTTTGGGTCATAAATGCGCCTTTATTAAACAGGCCATTGTTGGGCTGGCCGTGTCCCTTCTCTTCTCTGTCACCCGTGAGACTCGCTATTCGGGCGCATTTGCTTCTGCTCCTGGTCTCCTGCATACACAAAAGAGATATAGATGTACGTATGCACTGCCGCCACCGGACAGCGCTACGCCATGTGCATGTTTCCCGGCGAGCGTGCCGCCGCCGTCGGCGCGACCTTTCCGGTGAGTTCTCAATGTTGCCGCGACGGCGTGTATTGTGCCTCCCTCCCGGGCATGCAGGAGGAGCTGCGGCAACTCATACATGTATTGCTCCAGGAGTCCTGTATGTGCATGTGTTTCCTCACCTGGTACACAAGAGAAATAGATGTATGTACTTACTGAGAGATGGAACTCCATGTTGCATCCTTGATGCACGCTCAATCTCACGATGTTGGTGATGCATGCTCGGCGTTACTGCACACATGCTCCGCCATGCCCGAGTCGCCACTGGCATGTTCCGCTTGCTGCTGCCCGTCCTCTTGGCGCTGGTGCCGGCACAGTCGCCGGACAAACAAGGGTACGTGTGTGTCGACCGGTGAGCACGCCGCCCCAGAGGCGCGTCCTTCCCTCCGGAGAGGCTGCTGCAGGCTTCCCCTCTCGTCGACGCTGCCGCCCGCGGCGCGTCTTCTCCTGCCTCCATCCGTGAGCCCGACGATGCTACCTCCTCGTCACCATGGCGTGTCGTCTTCCCTGCGTGTTGATGACGTCGCCTGCACGGGTGCGTCTCCTGCGTACTGGTGTGTCTTCTCTTTCTTTTCCCTGCCTGTTCCCTTGTGCGTGACTAGATGCTTTATATTTATATAGACAGGAGACGAAGCACCCAGGAGGAAGGCAATGCGCGACGTGCGTGACATGATGTTTGGGCTTCCCATAAAATATAGATGCCCTTTAATCAACTAAGGTTTCCTTGTTTAAACCTTCCTTATTTTAGTTGATCTTCTTAGCTTACACGTCTCTCGGCCCCGCGTACATTGCCAGTGTACGGGCGGCTTGCCATGCATGCATTGCTTACCAATCAACAGTTCAACTAACGCACGAAAGTCTCCGTCCTTCTTTAAAATATATACTTGCGTGAATTATAACCTGCACTTAAAACTCATCACAAATTTAAGAACCAAATTTTGTTAGTTCCATAAAAACAATTAATTACAAAAACACATCAAACAGGTTGAACTCCGGTGCCAAGCGCATGGCTGTCCGCAGTGTGATCTTACCTGCCGCACCCGCCATTGCGTGCTTGCAAGAGACTAAACTTGCTCATGTCTCCGACTCCCTCGCCCTCGACACCCTCGGCCCCCTCTACAAGGATTCTACTTCCTTTCGGCAGACGGTAACCGCGGAGGCATACTCCTTGCTTGGCGGTGATCCGAGGTCTCCATCTCTAATCCAATAATTGGCGAGCACCACATCACAGTGTTAGCCACTCCGTCCACCGGTGATGGCCACTGGTGGCTCACTGGTGTGTATGGCCCGCAAGATGATGAAGCCAAGATTGAATTTCTTGCCGACCTCCATGACGTGTGTGATTCCCTCATTGGGCCTTGGCTCCTTGGTGAGGACTTTAATATGATAACTTCGGTGGGTGACAAGAATAACTCAAATCTCAACCACCGCGTCATGAGCTGATTTGGATGCTTCATCACTGACGAGGAACTCCGTGATATGTACATGCATTGGCGCTGCTACACATGGTCTAATGAGCGTGACACGCCAACCCTCTTCCAGAACAATTGGGTCCTCTACACTTCCGGTTGGGAGATTGCTCACCCCCATTGCTAGTTGCATTGTCTATCCTTCACTGCGTCTGATCACTGCCCGTTGGCGGTGGACTTTGTCACGTGCCCCCCTGGTGCTAGACACTTTCACCTCAAGCGCTTCTGGCCAAAGCTGGAGGGATTCCACCTCGTGGTCTCTAAGGCTTGGAATTTCGTTCACCCCGACGCTGACCCTACCGGTGCATCGTGGCCCGCATTAAAGCTAACGCGTGCCGCCTCCAAAGCTGGAGCACGCGCACTATTGGCAACATTTCACTGCAGCTCCCGGTCGCATGCGAGCTCATCGCTTGCTTGCCGCCGCCCAAGCCTACCGCACGCTCTCCTCCAGTGAGGCATGGCTGAGACGAAAATTGAAATGCGCTTACCTTGGGCCGACCTCGTCCTACCTCTTGAGCTTGCGTTGGTTTTTCCCTTGAAGAGGAAATGGTGATGCAGCAAATTAGAGTAAGTATTTCCCTCAGTTTTGAGAACCAAGGTATCAATCCAGTAGGAGACAATGCACAAGCCACCGAATACCTGCACAAACAAACACCAACTTGCACCCAACGCGATAAACGGGTTGTTAATCCCTTCACAATTATTTGCAAAGTGAGATCTGATATAGATGGATAAACGGTAAATTAATATTTTTGGTATTTTTGGTTTATGGAACGGAAAGTAAAAGATTGCAAAGAAAGTAAAAAGGAAACTAAAATTGTAGATCGAAAACTTATATGATGGAAAGTAGACCCAGGGGCCGTAGGTTTCACTAGAGACTTCTCTCAAGATAGAAAATATTATGGTGGGTAAACAAATTACTGCAGAGCAATTGATAGAAAAGCGCATAATTATGACGACATCTAAGGCAATGATCATGAATATAGGCATCACGTCCGTATCAAGTAGACCGACTCCTGCCTGCATCTACTACTATTACTCCACACATCGACCGACTCATGCCTGCATCTAGAGTATTAAGTTCATATAACAAAGTAACGCATTAAGTAAGATGACATGATGTAGCGGGATAAACTCAAGCAATATGATGAAAACCCCGTCTTGTTATCCTCGATGGCAACAATACAATACGTGTCGGTTCCCCTTCTGTCACTGGGATCGAGCATCGCAAGATTAAACCCAAAGCTAAGCACTTTCCCATTGCAAGAAAAACCAATCTAGTTGGCTAAACCAAATCGATAGTTCAAAGATACTTGCAAAGATATCAAATCACACCGGAACGCGTCGGTCCTAAACAAACGGTTTTTAATCCCTTTCCACGACGGCAATTGGAACTGTCGCCAAGTGAGGGTGGGCGATTGGGGGGTCCTTCCCACACGACCCAGAAATCGACGGGAAAAGCCCCTCCTGGGACTCAGGCTGGGGCCGTGTGTGATCGGGCGAGGCATCGAAACCCAATCATTTCCGTAGGTATGTACATCCCACACAGTAATCCGAGAAAATCATTTTTGTAGGTATGTACATCCCACACGATGAATCCTAGAAAAAGATTTTTGTTCGTATGTATATCACACACAGTCAATCCAAGGAATACGTTTCCGTTCTTATGTACATCCCACACAGTCAATCCAGGGAAAATGTTTATGTTCGTATGTACATCCCACATAGTTTTATGTGTAGGCTCATGTGTGAAAGGTGTAACTATCACACACGGTCTGTCATGGTTAACTGTTTGCTTTTATCAACTATATCACACACGATTTGATGAAGAAAAATGTGTGACATTGGGCTATCCATCGCAAGCGCTTTTACTGCTAGAATCGTTTGCAAAGGTCCATGACACATTTAGCAGGTTTATTAGTTTACAATTAATAATTCCAGTATTATGCAAATTCACATTTCATATCGAACAGCTGTTTGCCAATTTCATATCAGGCACATAAATATATTATAACATCACAGTACGGTAGCTACATGAAAACAGCACAATACAACATATAGCTAGTTCAACTTCATAAGAACAATATATTCATTTCCCTAATCGAGATCATCCAGGCTCGTCTTATCCACCTCTGCTTTCAGTTCAGTAAGAACCCGTTTTGCACGGGCCAACTGGGAAAGTGCCTCCTCCTTCGCCAACACCATCTTAGCAAAGTTTGATTTAAAAAATCTGAGCTCATTCTCCACCTTCACCTTTTTATCCCGCATCTTGAAATATGCTTCAGCGCTGACAAGACTATCTCTAAGCCTACGTGTGTTCTCTTCCTCATACATGCTCCAGAGCTTCACTAGGCACATCTTCAAAGACTGTGGCCACTCTTGATCAACCCACTCCAACTAAGAACACTTTCGTTTATCTTATAATATTTAAAACTAGATTAGTAACAATTGTAGGGGAAATGGGTTTATAGCAACATAGAAAATCACCAATGCCTATTTTGAAAAACTGAAGAAACATGTTAATTATGACATGTCTTCTCAAAAAGATCAATGTGCAAATGAAATAATTGGTACTGAGACAACAACCAAATTCTGGAACATCAGAAGATATAATTAACTACAACGACGCTACAAGTTCTTACTCATGTACAATAAATAAAAAATTGAACATTTTATGAGGAAGGTAAATATAACTGCAACAACATAGCGATAGTGTTTGGATGACAGCAAATGGATACTTATAGGTGTGTACATGCACAAATTTAGTAACATAGAACTAATAGCACTAAGGTCGTCCACTATGTATGCCCAAACTGGGGTAAAGACAACTGTTGCTACATCTCGCACCGGTGCCCTGCACTGGCGAGCCGATGCAGCGGGAAAAAATCAGGGACCCGGACTCCGGAGCACGTAGTTGCTCCGATACCCAGTTCCTTCGTGCCATAAAGATTTAGTATTTTACTGCTTGGCTACTCGGATGTGTGGACCAAAGTTGGCTGCACAAACTGCTGAAGCGGTGCCAAATAATTTTCTAATGGCACCGCTGATGAGATGGCAACAATTTAAGATACTAGGTACAAACTGTGACACTGTCTTAGGATCCGTTTGGTTGAAGGTGTGGTATGAATGGGTTGGGACCGTGACAGTGTCTGAATCACATCTAACAAATGATTTGTAATAACGAAAGAGGGTCTAACCTTCTCTGCACATGCCAGAAACTTCCTCCTAGTGTCCACAGAATCAAAGCAACTAGCTTCACGCATGGAGATTGATGGTGACAACGAGCAGATAGATCTTCATCCACCCCGCTCCATTCGTTGCCACTGATGGTCCTAGGGAGCTACAAGAGGAAAAAATGACTCAAATCGACCACCAGGTAAAAATCCTTCATTCCAAGTCATAGCCCGAGAGAGAGAAGAGAGGCATACCCGGGTGGTGAAGGAGTGATCGCTGGAGGAGGAACCGTTGGAGAGGTCTTTGAAGAAGACCATGGCGACCCCGGCGGTAGGATGCGAGACGGCGAGAGCGAGGAAGCGGCTATAGCTTAGCAAGGAAGGAAGGAAGGAGGAAACAGGGGAAATGTGACTTGTGGTTGGGGAGAAAAGGGGATGGGGAAGGGGGGAAGGGGGCGCGGGTAGATATTTTTGCGGTAGGCCAAAATTTTGGAAATGTGGAGGGAAACTTTGCACGCGGTGCCGCTGGACCATTCACTTTGAACGATTGTGTGCATCAGAAACGATTCTTATGCTTTACGCGCATGGGATGAGTTTGATAATTCAAATTTTGGTGGAATTTTCCCCGGGTACGCCATTGCATAATTTAACATCGCTTGCTAATTTGGGCACACAAAAGAGCGTACAGCAGACATACCACACTTACTGAATCGAGCAATTTTAGTAATTAAACTGAGCCAGTTGACCTAAACATTGCTCTTACAAAAGACCACCATTAAAAAATAAAGCCTAAGCATGCATAAGTTTAACATATCCGTCGCCGCGCCAGCCTATGCATCGCCGGTGTGAGATGAGACGTGGATGACTTGTCCTGGCGACATGCCGCCGTTGGTGGACTCTGCGTCCCCCCTGCTGAAGTCGACCGCGTCTTCGTCCTCGGCGCCGCCCTCAAGGTTGTAGTACTCGTAGTAGTGGCTGCGCCAGAGCTCGCGTTGGTACTCCATCGTCGATTCCTCGACGGACAGACTCTTCTCTACCTCGACCTCTTCCACGTGCAACTCCTCCTCCCGGTGCTCCTCGATCTCCGCCGCCTCCTACATCTCCAGCTCCCGCTCGACGACCTCCTAAGGAAGCAGGTGCTCCATGGCCACCGCCGCCTTTTCAAATGTGGGTTGCATGCTGGAGTTCGAGGTCGCCTGGAATAACTTGGCATGTGCATCCTCGATCTTGGCGTGGATGGCTTCGACCCGGGCCAGGGCAACATCGGCGGCATGGACGGCAGCTCGAGCGCTCTCGGCGTTTGCAACCGCCATCGCAGCAGTAGCTGCAGCCGTCTCGGCTGCTGCAGCTGCCCTGTCCGCTGCCGCAGACGCCCTCTCGGCGGAAGCGGCCGCGCTCAATGCGGATGCGGTGGCACTCTCGGCGTAGGCGGCCGCGCTCTCGGCGCAAGCGACGGCGCTCGGGGGGTACGCGGCCATCATACGGGCCTTCACGAAGCGTTTCCACGGTGTCATCTTTGCAAGAAGGGGGTGCAGAAATGGGGACCAGATTCGTGGATTGCTGGCACTGGAGCAGACGAGCCGACGAAGCTTAAGGAGGGAGACTTAAATAGAACCAAATATTTTCATCGCAAACGGTTCCTAGAAAACAAATGTGTGTGATGTTGTAGATATTTTTTATTAGTTGTGAAAGACGAATTTGGACTAAAGTGGCAACGGATGGTGCTTTAAGTGAACGAGGAATTTTGTAGTACTAATACAACTGTCATGTCAAATTTTGGAAAATTTCAGGGGCCATTCGACCTTTTAAGACATTTAAGTGATTTTCTAGCCATTTAATGACCGTGATTGAAATTTGAACTACATGTACATGCAACAGCTAACCATAACGGTTTGAAAACTGATATTTCGTGTACTTGTGTGCCATTTAATTCCATATGCACTAAATTAGAAGGAAATTTCAAACATATTGGTCTAACGGCTATGACACAATTAACCATGGAGTGACATGGCATTTTAATTCCAAAAAATTAAAAAAATCAGAAACACATGAAACCTTGGTTGATGTAATTTCATGCCACCAAGATGATGTGGTAAAAAATTGGCATGTTTGATGAAATTTTGGACACACACCCCTCACAACCGGAGCAAATCACTAGAAGGCTCGTGGTTCCGAGAGGGAACAATGCATGTTTGATGACGAACGGGAGATAGCTTTCTCTTACGGCCTTTAATTTTTTTCTACGTCTAACATGCACTACTACAACTGTAATGTGAAGTTTTTGAAAATTCTAGGGGTCATTTGACCTTGTAAAGACATTTAAGTGATATTCTAGCCATTTAATGACCGTAATTCAAATTTGAACTACATCTACATGCAACGCCTAATCAAAACGGTTTGAAAAATCATATTTGTGTACTTCTGTGCGAGTTAATTCCATGGGCAGTAAACTAGAAGGAATTTTCAAACATATTTGTCTCACGACATGGACACACGCATACGTATGCATGGAGTGACATGGTATTTTAATTCCAAAAAAAATTCAGAAACACATGAAACCTTGGTTGATGTAATGTCATGCCACCAAGATAATGTGGTAGAGAAATTGGCATGTTTAATGAAAGTTTGGACACACACCCCTCACAAACCGGAGAAACTCACTAGAAGGCTCATGGTTCCGAGAAGGAACAATGCATGTTTGATGATGAACGGGAGATACCTTCCTCTTATGGCCTTCAAAATTTTTTTCTACGTCTAACGTGCACTACTACAACTATAATGTGAAAATTTGAAAAATTCTAGGGGTCATTTGATCTTTTAAAGACATTTAAGTGATTTTCTAACCATTTAATGACCGTAATTCAAATTTGAACTACACCTACATGCAATGCCTAACCAAAATGGTTTGAAAAAACATATTTTTGTGTACTTGTGTGCGAGTTAATTCCATGTGTAGTAAATTAGAAGGAATTTTCAAACATATTGGTCTTAAGGCATGGGCACATGCATGGAGTGTGATGGCATTTTAATTCCAAAAAATTAAGAAATGATCAGAAAAACATGAAACCTTGCTTGATTTAATGTCATGCCACCAAGATGATGTGGTAAAAAAATTGGCCTGTTTGACGAAAGTTTGGACACACACTCCTCACAAACTGGAGCAACTCACTATAAGGCTCATGGTTCCGAGAGGGAACAATGCATGTTTGATGACGAACGAGAGATAGCTTCCTCTTATGACCTTTAATTTTTTTCTGCGTCTAACGTGCACTACTACAACTGTAATGTGAAATTTTTGAAAATTCTAGGGGTCATTTGACCTTTTAAAGACATTTAAGTGATTTTCCACCCATTTAATGACCATAATTCAAATTTGAACTACATCTACATGCAACGCCTAACCAAAATAGTTTGAAAAATCATATTTGTGTACTTGTGTGAGAGTTAATTCCATGTGCAGTAAACTAGAAGGAATTTTCAAACATATTTGTCTGACAACGTGGACACATGCATACGTATGAATGGAGTAACATGGCATTTTAATTCCAAAAAATAAAAAAATGATCAGAAAAACATGAAACCTTGGTTGATGTAATGTCATGCCACCAAGATGATGTGGTAAAGAAATTGGCATGTTTGACGAAAGTTTGGACACACACCCCTCACAAACCGGAGCAACTCACTAGAAGGCTCATGGTTCCGAAAGAGAAAATGCATGTTTGATGACGAACGGGAGATAGCTTCCTCTTACAGCCTTCAACTTTTTCTACGTCTAACGTGCACTACTACAACTGTAATGTGAAAATTTGGAAAATTCTAGGGGTCATTTGACCTTTTAAAGACATTTAAGTGATTTCCTAACCATTTAATGACCGTAATTCAAATTTGAACTACATCTACATGCAACGCCTAACCAAAATGGTTTGAAAAAACATATTTTTGTATACTTATGTGCTAGTTAATTCCATGTGCAGTAAATTAGAAGCAATTTTCAAAGATATTGGTCTCAAGGCATGGGCACATGCATGGAGTGCCATGGCATTTTAATTCCAAAAACATAAAAAATGATCATAAAAACACAAAACCTTACTTGATTTAATGTCATGCCACCAAGATGATGTGGTAAACAAATTGGCCTGTTTGACAAAACTTTGGACACACACCCCTCACAAACCGGAGCAACTCACTAGAAGGTTCGTGGTTCCGAGAGGAAACAATGCATGTTTGATGATGAACGGGAGATAGCTTCCTCTTACGGCCTTCAATTTTTTTTCTATGTTTAACATGCACTAATACACCTGTCATGTGAAAAATTGGAAAATTTTAGGGGCCATTTGACCTGTTAGCGACATTTAAGTGATTTTTTAATCATTTAATGACCGTAATTCAAATTTGAACTACATCTACATGCAATGCCTAACCATAACGGTTTGAAAAATCATATTTTTGTGTACTTGTGTGCGAGTTAATTCCATGTGTAGTAAATTAGAAGGAATTTTCAACGATGTTGGTCTCAAGGCACGGGCACGCGCATGGAGTGTCATGGCATTTTAATTCCAAAAAATTTAAAAATGATAAGAAAAATATAAAACTTTGCTTGATTTAATGTCATGCCACCAAGATGATATGGTAAATAAGTTGGCCTGTTTGACGAAAGTTTGGACACACACCCCTCACAAACCGGAGCAACTCACTAGAAGGTTCGTGGTTCCGAGAGGGAACAATGCATGTTTGATGACGAACGGGAGATAGCTTCCTTTTACGGCCTTCAAATTTTTTCTACGTTTAACATGCACTAATACAACTGTCATGTGAAAATTTGGAAAATTTCAGGGGTCATTTGACCTTTTAAAGACATTTAAGTGATTTTCTAACAATTTAATGACCGTAATTCAAATTTGAACTACATCTTCATGTAAAGCCTAACCATAACGGTTTGAAAAATCATATTTTTGTGTACTTGTGTGCGAGTTAAAAAGTAATCAGACGGTGTAAATATCTGGTGTTCAAAAAATAAAACATATAAAGATCTGGCAAGACAACCGGACCCCACACGATTGGCACTCAATCTCGCGGCTCAAGGTTTGGTAGGTGAGTGGCGGGCATCATTAATCAGACACGGTTTTGTATTGGAAACCGTCAGTTATTATGTTCACACATGGATTTTGCTGCGGGAATCGTGTTTAATTCAAACTACAGTACACGTAAATTCCGGCGACCGGCGTGTATACTCTCCCCGTCGATCTAGATTCCGGCTACCAATAAATACTACCTTGCTCACGTCGTTTCGCATGCATTCTCATCTACATCCTCCCCTCGCTTGCCCTCTCTCTCTCTCAAATCTCTGCCATGGCGCTGCTAGTCTGCCCACGCGCCGACGAGGAGTCGCCGCCCCCCGAGGACGCTCACTCGATTAGCAACGATGAGGACCCCTACGCACCGCCTGACGAGGTTGTGCCGGACCCCCCAACTTTGGATTGGTTTTGGGGCCAGTACAATCTTTGTCTATGGAAGTCGCTGCCGCCGGCTAAGAAAGCCAGACAAGTGGCATTCAAGAAGGAGATGGCGGAGGAGGAAGCCAGGTACCAGGCGGCCTGTGAAGGCCGTGATGCCACCTAGAAAAAGGAGCGGCAGAGCTTTGGGGGCGGGCGCGTTGTCGTGCCGAGGAGGTGTATGAAGATGGGTATTTTGCGAGGAAGGTCATAGGCGTTGGGCGTCTTGTCGCTGCGTGGAGGTGGGCCAATAAGCTCCAGTGTGCCACCGACGAGGAGCTCCGGTGGGCGCCCAACGAAATGGCAAGATCGGTCGCGCGCGTCCGCCAGCAAGAGGCAGATCGGTACGTCAAGCGTTGCAAGGCGGAGGAGGCGGAGTACTGCCTCTACACTGGGAAGACGCTGCGTACCAGGGAGCTGCTGGCGAGGGGCTGCCGGAATACTGGCCCCAGGAGGGATTATTAGTTTTAGTATTGTTCATTTTCAATTTTATGCATTGCACCTAGTAGTTAAGTATCATCACGTATGTGTGTGTATATATATATATATATATATATACATATTTGAATCTGTGATGAACTAATGAACAATTAATATGAATTCCATTTTCTATCTGTTTTTATATACTAATTTGAATCTAGCTGTTATCATCCACATATACAGAATGGAAAGTGTATACACACACATTGAAACAGAACATATAAGAATGGAAAACAAAGTACACACATTGAAACAGAGCAATAAACAGAGCAATACTATGATTGTTGTGAATACATAGTTATCCACGGCGGAACGACTTTTCAAAATAAAACGCGTCCATGAGAGCATGACCAGCAGCCCTTGCCTACGGTAGCTCTTGGCTCTGCCTGAACTCGTGCAGGTGTTTGTCCAAGCAGTCGACACGCTCGCGGTACATCTGGAGCGCGATCTCGAGCTCCAAGTTGGCTGCTTCATCGGAGATCACCAGCTCGAGGATGTGACGGCCATGTTCCTCTACTACGCCCAGGTGGACACCTGGGCCAAGGAGGCGGTCGAGCCTACGGACCAGCGCGTTGGCATCCAGCGAACCTCGGACAAGGTGAACGGCGGCACCCATGCGAACGGCGGGGCGGGTGTCCGGTGCAAGTAGGCGCGGCTAGCCTCTGGTGCAAGTACGGCGCTGAGGGCATCTGCCCACTCCTGGTGAGGAATGGGGGTACTGACAGGACGTGTACCCAGCTACGACGCCGTGTCGACAGCAGGCAAGCGTCGATGGATACGCTCTTGCTGTGCGCCGCGCCGCGCCTCTCGATTTGCAGCGCTCCAACGGTCTCGCCGTGCGGTGAGCCGCACCCTATCGGCGAGGACGCGCCTAGCTTGCTCTGCGGCGCGCCATCGATCATGTTGTGCGGCAAGCTACAGCCTGTCGGCGCTGACATGCCTATCTTGATCTATGGCGCTCAAGCGCCATGCACCAAAGGTCTGCTCAACCCTGGCGATGACGCGCATCACAGTGTCATCCATCGCGTTGCCGGGGCGCGCCTCGGCTTTGACGGGCCGTGGCGCCTGCTCGTTTTCCTCGTCGACGAGGATGGCAGAGGCGGCACTTTGGTGGGTTGGCATGCTTGGAAAAGGTGGATGTGCTACAGGCTGCGCTTGTCGCCTCCGTGCATCGTGCACCGCCTATGCGCAATATCGCCAGGCAGCGGAAAACAGGTGAGGAAATGGCAGGAAACGGTGGCGTGTTCATAAAACGCCATCAATTAATGGAAAGTTAGCATAGAAGGAACATTGAGCTAGTACAAGAAATAGATGATGATCAGATGAACACGGACCACCCTAGGGAACCCGTCTGTGATGAATTCATCAATCCCAAATGGTTGAATACTAGCAAGCGTTTGCCCACAACACACACAGCCTATTCCATCACAAACAGGTCGGATGGATCAACTGTATGCCACGTATCGCACATTGTCAAAAAGTAATGCGGTAGACCTTCTTTAACATGTGTTAAAAATTAAAATAAAATAAAAAACAAGGACCTCGAGGTTAAATTAACTCATGGGAATGGTCCTATCAGTCATTTAATTTGACACATATGACACATCCTATCAGTTAATTTAACATCAACACAACTTCCCATCCAGTCACCCATCTGATGGCTGCTCCAGCCTGAACACACTTAAATTGAGAGTTTTCTTACATGATCTACTGGTGGAACAGCTAGTCCTTGCTGATAGGATGCCTCTTCGCATCCTTATGGCGTATCCGGATGACCGCCCGTCCCCTAATGGCCAATAGATGTTGTGTAAACAAAGCATATCACATACGTCTTATTAGAAGCAACCGTCTGTGTTTATCGTTCTTCGCACACGTTTCTGATTACAGACCTATTTGTCGTGTATCACACACCTCTTGTTATATTGAACCGTTTCTGTTCTCTTGTCTCAACGCAAACAGTTCATCCGAGTGAATTGTATGTTGTATATCATAGACACCTTCATCTGGCTGCCTATTTCTTTTGTGTTGCCTAATCACAAATAGTTCATCCGAGTGAACCGTATGCTGTGTACCGCACACGCCTTCATCTGGCTTCCCGTTTCTTTTGTTCCTCCTCAGCGCAAACAGTTAATTGAACTGAACCGTATTCCCTTCATCAAACACACAACTAAAACCTGAATCATGTTTGATGCATCCGTCATCGTAAACGTTTTATACATTTCTGACGTTTTTCATACACCACCGTTTGCTATTATGGCATCGCACACAGTTTCTCAAAGGGTCTCTGATCGTAGTGTCGTGTTAGCAACATCATACAGTAGTGTCATGCATAAAAGAATTCAGAGGAGATTCAATTAATATGCATAGATAAGCTGATCATAAATCCACAATTCATTGGATCTCGGCAAACACACCCAAAAGAGTATTTCATCTAATAGAGCTCCAAGAACATCGAGGAGAACTTTGTATTGAGAATCAAAGAGAGAGAAGAAGCCATATAGAAACTAGCTATGGACCCGTAGGTCTGTGGTAAACTACTCATGCTTCATCGGAGAGGCAATGGTGTTGATATAGAAGCCCTCCGTGATCGAATCCCCCTCTGGCAGGACGTCGGAAAAGGCCCCTAGATGGGATCTCATGGGTACAGAAGGTTGCGGCGGTGGAAAAGTGGTTTCGTGGCTCCCTGATACATCTCCAACGTATCTACTTTTCCAAACACTTTTGCCCTTGTTTTGGACTCTAACTTGCATGATTTGAATGAAACTAACCCGGACTGACGCTGTTTTCAGCAGAACTGCCATGATGTTGTTTTATGTGTAGAAAACAAAAGTTCTCAGAATGTCCTGAAAATCCATGGAGGCACTTTTTGGAAAATATAAAAAATACTAGCGAAAGAATCAAGACCAGGGGGCCCACACCCTGTCCACGAGGGTGGAGGGCGCGCTCCCTGTCTCTTGGGCCCCCTGAGGCTCTGCCGAACTCAACTCCAACTCCATATATTCCGTCGCCATCATCGTCATCAACCATCCTCCATCACCAATTTCATGATGCTCATCGCCGTGCGTGAGTAATTCCACCGTAGGCTTGCTGGACGGTGATGGGTTGGATGAGATTTACCATGTAATCAAGTTAGTTTTGTTAGGGTTTGATCCCTAGTATCCACTATGTTCTGAGATTGATGTTGCTATGACTTTGCTATGCTTAATGCTTGTCACTAGGGCCCGAGTGCCATGATTTCAGATCTGAACCTATTATGTTTTCATGAATATATGTGTGTTCTTGATCCTATCTTGCAAGTCTATAGTCACCTATTATGTGTTATGATCCAACAACCCCGAAGTGACAATAATTGGGATACTTCTCGGTGATGACCGTAGTTTGAGGAGTTCATGTATTCACTATGTGTTAATGCTTTGGTCCGGTTCTCTATTAAAAGGAGGCCTTAATATCCCTTAGTTTCCACTAGGACCCCGCTGCCACGGGAGGGTAGGACAAAAGATGTCACGCGAGTTCTTTTCCATAAGCACGTATGACTATATTCGAAATACATTCCTACATTACATTGATGAACTGGAGCTAGTTCTATGTCATCCTATGTTATAGCTATTACATGAGGAATCGCATCCTACATAATTATCCAACACTGATCCATTGCCTACGAGCTTTTCACATCTTGTGTTTCGCTTATTTACTTTCCGTTGCTATTGTTACAATCACTACAAAACCCAAAAATATTACTTTTCCCACTGTTACCTTTATTATCATACTACTTTGCTACTAAATACTTTGTTGCAGATACTAAGTTATCCAGGTGTGGTTGAATTGACAACTCAACTGCTAATACTCAATAATATTCTTTGGCTCCCCTTGTGTCGAATCAATAAATTTGGGTTGAATACTTTACCCTCGAAAGTTGTTGCGATCCCCTACACTTGTGGGTTATCAAGACTAATTTCTGGCGCCGTTGCCGGGGAGCATAGCTCTATTCTTTGAGTCACTTGGGATTTATATCTGTTGATCACTATGAGGAACTTGAAAGACGAAAGAACCAAGATTTTTCCCTCAACTACAAGGGGAGGTGAGGAACTGCCATCTAGCTCTGCACTAGATTCTCCTTCTGTTTTGAGTAAGCTTGCGACACCTAAACCTTCTACTGTTATGAATTCTGATATGTCACATGTTATTGATGATGCCACTTCTGCTATGCATGATACTTATAATGAAACTACTTCTGTGCGTGATACTACTTTGCCATTAGATGAATTTCTTGATGAACAACTTGCTAGGGCTAGAGAGAATGAAATTATTGAAGATGCTATTATTGATGATAGTGATGATGAAAGTTCTCCAAATGATTATGAATTGCCTGTTGTTCCTGAGGGTTATGTTATGGAAGAGGAAGCTGCTAGAGCTATCTTTGCTTGTAAGGATAGATATGATCTTAAAAAGTTATTAGCTAAATGGAAGCGGCAATCTCTTAATGCTAGAATGAAACTTGACCCTGCTTTTGCTACTTCACCTATCTGTGTTACTTATAAGGATTATGAATTCTCTGTTGATCCTGAGATTATTACTTTAGTTGGATCTGATCGTTTTTATGGCCTTGAATCTGAAACGGTTGTGGCACATCTTACCAAGTTGAATGATATAGCCACCCTGTTTACTAATGATGAGAAGTCTCGCTATTATTATATCCTTAAAATATTTCCGTTCTCATTAAAGGGTGATGCTAAGACTTGGTTTAATTCTCTTGCTCCTGGTTGTGTGCGTAGTCCCCAGGATATGATTTATTACTTTGCTAAATATTTCCCTGCCCATAAGAAACAAGCTGCCTTGCGGGAAATATATAATTTTGTGCAAATTGAAGAAGAGAGTCTCCCACAAGCTTGGGGGAGGCTTCTCCGATTACTTAATGCTTTGCCTGATCATCCTCTTAAGAAAAATGAAATACTTGATATCTTTTATAATGGACTAACCGATGCTTCCAAGGACTACTTGGATAGTTGTGTTGGTTATGTTTTCAGGGAAAGAACAGTCGATGAAGCTGAATTACTATTGAATAATATATTGACTAATGAAAATAATTGGACTCTTCCTGAGCCAATTCCTGAGGCAATTCCTGAACCAATTGAGCCAACTCTGAGCTTATTCCTAAACCCACTCCGAAGAAGAGAGGTGTTTTATTTCTCAGTCCTGAAGATATGCAAGAGGCAAAGAAATCAATGAAAGAAAAAGGTATAAAAGCTGAAGATGTTAAGAATTTACCACCTATTGAAGAAATATATGGTCTTAATATACCGCCTGTTGAAGAACCACATTGTCTTGATAACCCGACACAGGTAGTAAAGGTAAATTCTCTCTATAGATATGATAAAGTTGAAATTCCCTCTACTAAATTTCATAGCCCATGCTTAGATGAATTTGATGACTTTATGGCTAGACAAGAAAGTTTTAATGCTTATGTTGGTAGATAGTTAAAGAATAATGCTTTCAAGATAGGATGTGTGAGCGATTATATGGCTAGAGTTAGAAGTGAACTTAAACTCATTAGCAAATATGCTTCTATGGTTGCTACTCAAGCTGAGCAAGTACTTAAAGCTCAAAATGATTTGCTTGATGAATTAAATAATAAAAATGACTTTGCTATTAGAATGGCTACTAGAACTGGTAGAATGACTCAGGAACCTTTGTATCATGAAGGCCACCCTAAGAGAATCGAGCAAGATTCTCAGAGAAACAATTTAGAGGCACCTAGTTCTTCTAAAAAGAAGAAAAAGAAAAATGATAGGACTTTGCATGCTTCTAGTGAACCTATTGTAGACACACCTGAGAATCCCAATGATATTTCTATCTCTGATGCTGAAACACAATCAGGTGATGAACATGAACCTAGTGATAATGTTAATGATAATGTTCATGTTGATGCTCAACCTAGCAAAAACAATGAAGTAGAGATTGAACCTGCTGTTGATCTTGATAACCCACAATGAATGAATCAACGTTATGATAAGAGAGATTTTGTTGCTAGGAAGCACGGTAGAGAAAGAGAACCATGGGTTCTGAAACCCATGCCCTTTCCTCCTAAACCATCCAAGACAAAGGATGATGAGGATTTTGAGCGCTTTGCTGAAATGATTAGACCTATTTTCTTACGTATGCGCTTAACTGATATGCAAAGTAAATCCTTATGCTAAGTATATGAAGGATATCATTACAAATAAAAGAAAGATACCGGAAGCTGAAATTTCCACCATGCTTGCTAATTACACGTTTAAGGGTGGAATACCAAAGAAACTTGGAGATCCGGGGGTACCAACTATACCATGCTCCATTAGAAGAAATTATGTTAGAACTGCTTTATGTGATCTTGGAGCCGGTGTTAGTGTTATGCCTCTCTCTTTATATCGCAGACTTGAATTGAATAAGTTGACACCTACTGAAATATCTTTGCAAATGGCTGATAAATCAACTGCTATACCTGTCGGTATTTGTGAGGATGTGCCTGTTGTGGTTGCAAATGTCACTATCTTAACGGACTTTGTTATTCTTGATATTCCCGAGGACGATAGTATGTCGATTATCCTTGGTAGACCCTTTTGAATACTGCAGGGGCTGTTATTGATTGCAACAAAGGCAATGTCACTTTTCATGTTAATGGTAATGAGCATATGGTACACTTTCCGAGGAAACAATCTCAAGTTCATAGCATCAATTCTATTGGAAAAGTTCCAACTATCATTATTGGAGGTTTTGAATTTCCTCTTCCTACTGTCAAGAAAAAGTATGATATTCTTATTGTTGGGGATGTTCATATCCCCGTTGAGGTAACTTAGTGTTATTCGAAATTTCTCCGGTTCCGTGTTATTCGAATGAGTTTGTTAACAAGACTTGATCAACCTTGTTAGTGGATTCATTTTGATGATCACGAGATGGATGAAACTAGAAGGCACAACCTTCTGTGCCCTCTTTTTACTTTCTGTTATTTAGAATAAATAAAGCAAAATTAGTATTATCCATCTGCTTTCTGAATTATCCGTGTAATAAAAAAATATCCCGAAAATAAAAGTGCTCCAAATGCCTTGCAAACTTAGTATGATTTTTTATGGAATATTTGAGGATTTTAGGCACTGAAATCACTGTAGGAGGGGCAAGCACTAGGCCACGAGAGTGGAGGGCGCGCCCACCTACCCTAGGCGCGCCCCCTGTCTCATGGGCCCCTGGTGGCCCCCTCCACTTATGCCAGCACCCACACACTCCATCTTCTTCCCAAAAAATCTCCATCCAGCTCAAGCACGAGTTCTAGCTCATTTTGCTGTGATTTTCGATCTCCTTGCTCAAAGCTCCATTCACGAAACTGCTTTGGGAGATTGTTGCTTGGTATGTGACTCCTGCATTGGTCCAATTAGTTTTTGTTCTAGTGCTTTATTCATTGCAAATTTTTGCTGCATAGGTGACCATGTTCTTAAGCTTGCATGTTAAATTTATGAGGTCCCAAGTAATTCTAATCCATGATATAGGCTCTAGGCACTTGCAGGAGTAGTTGTTACCAATCTTGTTTAAGTTTTATTCACTTTTATTTTGAAGTTACTAAAATTTCAGAAATTTTTCAGAAAAAGAATTATGTCTAGGAGAATGTACCAAGGTGGTTCCTCGGTAAAGAAAGGACCCAGGATTGCTATACGTGAGCAAGACGTTGAATTACCGAGGGATGCAGATGTACGAGCTTGTGAGTGGCCATCCGACGATTTTATGGTCAAAGCAGGCTTTAAGGAGGAATTTGACGCATATGTGCGTAATGCTAACCTGGAGGACTTCTTACAAGATAAGTGTCCTTAGTACTATCAATTGACTGATTCCTTTGTGCGGAGGTTTAAATACAATTGTACACGTAATTCTCCTAGTGTCCTATTTGATATCTATGATACATCTTATACCATTTACTTAGAGGATTTTACAACTACTTGCAAACTTCCACAGTGGGGTAATATTAATGATCCCCACAAATCTGAATTTTGAGACTTCCTTGCTAGTATTACTGTGGGAGAGTCTAAGGACATAGCACAAGCTACCATAGGGAGCATACATTTTCATGCTATACATTATTTTGCTCTCTTCATTGGTAGATGCATTAACGGTAAAGATGAAGCATGCCATATATGTGTTCCTGATCTTTGTGTCCTCAAGAGTGTTGTGTTAGGTTATAAAGATTATAACTTGGGGGCAATAGTTGCACATAGGTTGCATAATAATGGTAGAGCTGGAGATTTATTTGGAGGAATTTATGCGACCCATGTGGCTAATTATCTTGGTATAGCCGCACTAGAGGGGGATATGATGTTACCTCCTGCTTATTTAGATTATGACGCTATGGTCAACCATCATTTTCTTAGGAGGAATGAACAATTCCTCCAATATCGACTAATCTATAACAGACGCAACGTCGTCCATGTTACTCTTCCCGCTCCTCTCCTTTTTGATTACCAGGCAAAAGGAAGATATGTTGTTACCAAGGAGGAAGCAGCTGAACACGAGGGAAGAGCGGAGGCAGCTCGCCAACATGCCGCAGCTCAGGAGGCGGTTGCTGCTGCATCTCAGTACGACCTAAGTTACAACTAAGGATATCAGCCTGGCGGTCCTTAGTATTAGACCAACTTAGGCCAAAAGCCTAAGCTTGGGGGAGTACGTATTTCTCACCGACTGTACATTCATGTTCACACACTATTCTAGTCGTTGGTGCTCGTACTCTTTCATTGTATTATCCATGCTAGTTTAAATTTCTTTTTCTAGTTTTCTTCCTGTGTGTTTGATAAACCTTAAGAAAAACCCAAAAAAATAGTTAGTTTAATTTCCATGCTTGTAGTAGTAATTAAAATGAAAACCCAAAAATATTTCTCATTCTTCTTCTTACTTTTTGGGAGCTTTCCCGTGTAAATAGTTTTCTTTTCTTTTCTTTTCTTTGGGGTCGAGAGTAGAAGATCATATTGAAAATGTTTAGTGGCTCTCACATGCTTGATTGTTTATTTAACTTAGAGCCCATATCACTTGTCTTTCTCTTGAGTTGAATGCTTGCAGATTCCAGCTTAGTCCAATGCACGTGCACTATTATTATTATACACATCGTTTGGTCGTGCAAGTGAAAGGCAATAATGATGATATATGATGGACTTATTGAGATGAGAAAAGTTGGTATGAACTCGACCTCTCTTGTTTTTGTAAATATGATGAGTTCATCATTCCTGATTCAGCTTATTATGAAGTAAACATATTTGCAATGACATTTAGAGATTATAGTTGCTTGTGCCATGCTTGATTAGCTATGAGTTATAATGGTTTACCTTGCGTGCCAACATGCTATTAGAATGATTATGATGTGGTATGATGGGATGGTATCCTCCTTTGAATGAATTGAGTGACTCGATTTGGCACATGTTCACGCATGTAGTTGAAACAAATCAACATAGCCTTCACGATATTTATGTTCATGGTAGATTATATCCTACTCATGCTTGTACTCGGTGTGAATTAATTTTAATGCATGTTTATGACTATTGTCGCTCTCTCAGTTGGTCGCTTCCCAGTCTTTTGCTAGCCTTCACCTGTACTAAGCGGGAATACTGCTTGTGCATCAAAACTCCTTAAACCCCAAAGTTGTTCCATATGAGTCCATCATACCTTCCTATATGCGGTATCTACCTGTCGTTCCAAGTAAATTTGTATGTGCCAAACTCCAAACCTTCAAATGAAATTCTGTTTTGTATGCTCGAGCAGCTCATGTTTCAACTAGGGCTGCCTATATCTTCCATGCTAGGTGGGTTATTCTCAAGAGGAGTGGACTCCGCTCCTCATTCACGAGAAAGGGCCGGTAACCGGGATGCCCAGTCCCATGATCCAAAAAGATCAAAGCAAATCAAAATAATTAAACAAAACTCCCCTAGGGCTGTTGTTAGTTGGAGGCACTCGTTGTTTCGAGCAAGCCATGGATTGATGCTAGTTGGTAGTTGGGGGAGTATAAACCTTTACCATTCTGTTTGGGAACTTCCTATAATGCATGTAGTATGGAAGATACAACCATCTCATAGTTGTTGCATTGACAACGAAAGTATGCCGCTCAAAATGTTATTCAATCTCTATTTTAAAATCGAGCTCTAGCACCTCTACAAATCCCTGCTTCCCTCTGGGAAGGGCCTATCTATTTACTTTTATGTTGAGTCATCACCTTCTTATTAAAAAGCACCCGCTGGAGAGCACACTGTCATTCACATTCATTATTATTGGTTTATATTGGGTATGACTTGACTGGATCTCTTTTACCATGAATTACAATGTTTAGTCAGTCCTTGATCTTTAAAGGTGCTCTGCATTTATGTTTTGCGGTCTCAGAAAGGACTAGCGAGATACCATTTTTTTATATCATGTTATGATTGTTTTGAGAAAGTGTTGTCATCCGAGTTTTATTATTATGGCTCGCTAGCTGATTATGCTATTGATATGAGTAATTGTGAGACCTTGGTGTTATTGTGAGTATGGTTAGTTCATAATATTTGCTGAAACCTGAATGATGGCTTTGCATGTTTACAACAACAAGAGCAAACAGAGTTTGTAAAAGTTTTTCTTTATCACTTTCAGTTTATCAACTGAATTGCTTGAGGACAAGCAAAGGTTTAAGCTTGGGGGAGTTGATACGTCTCCAACGTATCTATTTTTCCAAACACTTTTGCCCTTGTTTTGGACTCTAACTTGCATGAGTTGAATGAAACTAACCCGGACTGACGTTGTTTTCAGCAGAACTGCCATGATGTTGTTTTATGTGTAGAAAACAAAAGTTCTCGGAATGTCCTGAAAATCCACGGAGGCACTTTTTGGAAAATATAAAAAATACTGGCAAAAGAATCAAGACCAGGGGGGCCACACCCTGTCCATGAGGGTGGGGGCGCGCCCACCCCCCTGGGCACGCCTCCCTGTCTCGTGGGCCCCCTGAGGCTCCGCCGACCTCAACTCCAACTCCATATATTCCGTCTTGTGGAGAAAAAACAGAGAGAAAGTTTAATTGCGTTTTACGATACGGAGCCGCCGCCAAGCCCTAATCTCTCTCGGGAGGGCAGATCTGGAGTCCGTTCGGGGCTCCGGAGAGGGGGATTCGTCGCCGTCATCATCATCAACCATCCTCCATCACCAATTTCATGATGCTCACCGCCGTGCGTGAGTAATTCCATCGTAGGCTTGCTAGACGGTGATGGGTTAGATGAGATTTGTTCGGCGTAATAAGCCACGACGTTGCTCCTGGCACGGCTGGTGCGTGTATGGGCACGCACCGGACGTGTCGGGCACGTCGGGTCCGTGGTGTGTGCGTGCGTGAGTGTGTGAGCCAGCGCGTGTGTGCACGGCGCCACGCCGGGTTGTTAGCGAGTGATCAGGAGGGGTAGACCGCGTCGGCTGCGCTGGGAGGCCGTGGCGATCGCGTTTGGGCGCGGTGCGTGGACGCGGCCAGAGCGCGGAGGACGTGGGGGAGTGGGTGAGCGAGTGGGTGCAGGGCAAGGCCGTGCAGGCCGGTGCTTGCGGGTATAAAACCCTGGTTCCTCTCTGTAGCTCGTTGACATGATCGAGTTCGTGCTCGAGGTAAGGGAAAGCATACGTGCGCTGGAAAAATTCCCGTGTCCACCATTCTCTAAACTTCTTTGAATCTTTTCTTCCTCCTCTCCGGTGACTGAGCCACAACAACAGTGAGCGAGCAGAGTGTGAGGGAGAGGAGAGCTGTAGCGAGGCAGTGGCGGTTCCAACAATTGGCATCAGAGCCACGTGGAGGAGGGAGCTCGCTGGCGATGTCCATCGTGCCATACGTCGGCGGATTGGGCGGTGCGGTGTCGCACCCAGCGCCCGTGCTCACAGGCGACAACTACACCACCTGGGCCATCAAGGTGGAGGCGGACCTTGATGCCACAGGGCTGTGGGAGGCGGTGGTGTTGCCGGAGGACGCGGCGTCGGTGGTGATCGCCAAGAAAGACAAGCCGGCGAGGGCTTATCTGCTCCGGGCGCTCGCCGATGACCTTCTGTTGCAGGTGGCTGCGAAGAGGACGGCAGTGGAGATATGGGCGAGCTTGAAGGCCAGGTTCGTCGGCGCGGATCGCGTGCGCGCGGCGCGGCTTGGCACGCTCCGGGGAGAATTCGAGCTCCTGTGCATGACGGAGTCCGAGTCTCTGGACGCGTTCGCCGAGAGGCTCGGTGGCATGGCGGCGCGCTACGCGGCGCTGGGCTCAACCCTGGAGGATGCAACGCTCGTCAAGAAGTTGCTTGACTCGGTGCCGAACCGGCTGTACACGGCGGTGGCCAGCATCGAACAGTTCTGCGACGTCGGCACGATGTTGTTCGAGGATGCGTTGGGACGGCTGAAGGCTTTTGACGAGCGGCTACGGTGACGCGATCAGGCAGGCGGCGAGCGAGCTGCTATACACGGCGGCGCAATGGAGGGCGCGGGAGTGGCGCCACGGCGGCTCTCGGGATGACAACGACGAGGCGTGCAGCGAGGCGTCGGGCTTCGGCGGCAACAAGAAGGGCCGGTGCTACAAGTGCGGCGAGCGGGGTCACTTCAAACGTGACTGCCCGCAGTGGAAGAAGGCGCCGGCGCCGGAGCATGCACTTCTGGTCGACGGTGACGTCGAGGACGGCGGGCTGCTCTGAGCCGCGGCTTAGGGTGCGAGTATTGGGCGTAATAAGCCGCGGCGTCGCTCTTGGCACAGCTGGTGCGTGTATGGGCGCGCACCGGATGTGTCGGGCGCGTCGGGCCCGTGGTGTGTGCATGCGTGAGTGCGTGAGCTAGCGCGTGTGTGCGCGGGGCCATGCTGGGTTGTTAGTGAGCGATCAAGAGGGGTAGACCGCGTCGGGCGCGCTGGGAGGCCGTGGCGATCGCGTTCGGGCGCGGTGCATGGACGCGGCCAGAGCGCGGAGGACGTGGGGGAGTGAGTGAGCGAGTGGGTGCAGGGCAAGGCCGTGCAGGCTGGTGCTCGCGGGTATAAAACCCTAGTTCCTCTCTGTAGCTCGTTGACATGATCGAGTTCGTGCTCGAGGTAAGGGAAAAGCGTACGTGCGTTGGAAAAATCCCCGTGTCCACCATTCTCTGAACTTCTCTGAATCTTTTCTTCCTCCTCTCCGGTGACTGAGCCACGGCAACAGTGAGTGAGCAGAGTGTGAGGGAGAGGAGAGCTGCGGCGAGGCAGTGGCGATTCCAACAAGATTTACCATGTAATCAAGTTAGTTTTGTTAGGGTTTGATCCCTAGTATCCACTATGTTACGAGATTGATGTTGCTATGACTTTGCTATGCTTAATGCTTGTCACTAGGGCCCGAGTACCATGATTTCAGATCTGAACCTATTATGTTTTCTTGAATATATGTGTGTTCTTGATCCTATCTTGCAAGTCTATAGTCACCTATTATGTATTATGATCCGACAACCCCGAAGTGACAATAATCGGGATACTTCTCGGTGATGACCGTAGTTTGAGGAGTTCATGTATTCACTATGTGTTAATGCTTTGGTCCGATTCTCTATTAAAAGGAGGCCTTAATATCCCTTAGTTTCCACTAGGACCCCGCTGCCACGGGAGGGTAGGATAAAAAATGTCATGCAAGTTCTTTTCCATAAGCACATATGACTATATTCGGAATACATGCCTACATTACATTGATGAACTAGAGCTAGTTCTATGTCACCCTATGTTATAGCTATTACATGAGGAATCGCATCCGACATAATTATCCATCACTGATCCATTGCCTATGAGCTTTTCACATCTTGTGTTTCGCTTATTTACTTTTCCGTTGCTATTGTTACAATCACTACAAAACCCAAAAATATTACTTTTGCCACTGTTACCTTTATTATCATACTACTTTGCTACTAAATACTTTGTTGCAGGTACTAAGTTATCCAGGTGTGGTTGAATTGACAACTCAACTGCTAATACTCAACAATATTCTTTGGCTCCCCTTGTGTCGAATCAATAAATTTGGGTTGAATACTTTACCGTCGGAAGCTATTGCGATCCCCTACACTTGTGGGTTATCACTCCCCTGGAAGGTTTTGGGATATTTGAGAATATATAGGCGGAAGAAATAGGTCGGTGGAGTCACGAGGGCCCCACAAGGGTGGGGGCGTGCCCTACCCCTCCCGACCTTGTGGTCTCCTCGTGGCTTTCCTGACGTGCACTCCAAGCCCTCGGGATGTCTTCTGGTCCAAGAAAAATCATCGCGAAAGTTTCATTCCGTTTGGACTCCGTTTGGTATTCCTTTTCTGCGAAACTCTAAAACAAGGAAAAAACAGGAACTGACACTGGGCTCCAGGTTAATATGTTAGTCCCAAAAATAATATAAAATAGCATATTAATGCATATAAAACATCCAAAACAGATAATATAATAGCATGGAACAATCAATAATTATAGATACGTTGGAGACGTATCAAGCATCCCCAAGCTTAATTCCTGCTCGTCCTCGAGTAGGTAAATGATAAAAACAGAATTTTTGATGTGGAATGCTACCTAACATATTTATCCATGTAATTCTCTTTATTGTGGCATGAATGTTCAGATCAGTATGGTTCAAAACAAAAGTCTAATATTTACATAAAAACAATAATACTTCAAGCATACTAACAAAATAATTATGTCTTCTCAAAATAACATGGCCAAAGAAAGCTTATCCCTACAAAACCATCACACAAAATATTCAAATCATGCACAACCCCGATAACAAGCCAAGCAATTGTTTCATACTTTTGACGTTCTCAAACCTTTTCAACTTTCACGCAATACATGAGCGTGAGCCATGGACATAACACTATAGGTGGAATAGAAGGTGGTTGTGGAGAGGACAAAAAAGAAGGAGATAGTCTCACATCAACTAGGTGTATCAACGGGCTATGGAGATTCCCATCAATAGATATCAATGTGAGTGAGTAGGGATTGCCATGCAACGGATGCACTAGAGCTATAAGTTTATGAAAGCTCATAAAACTAAGTGGGTGTGCATCCAACTTGCTTGCTCATGAAGACCTAGGGCATTTTGAGGAAGCCCATCGTTGGAATATACGAGCCAAGTTCTATAATGAAAAATTCCCACTAGTATATGAAAGTGACAATATAGGAGACTCTATATCATGAAGATCATGGTGCTACTTTGAAGAACAAGTGTGGGAAAAGGATAGTAACATTGTCCCTTCTCTCCTTTTCTCTCTTTTTTTGGGCCTTCTCTTTTTTATGTGGCCTTTTCTCTCCTTTTTTTATTTCCTCACATGGGACAATGCTCTAATAATGAAGATCATCACACTTTTATTTACTTACAACTCAAAAATTACAACGCGATACTAGAACAAAATATGACTCTATGTGAATGCCTCCGGCGGTGTACCGGGATGTGCAATGAATCAAGAGCGACATGTATAAAAATGACGAATGGTGGCTTTGCCACAAATACAATGTCAACTACATGATCATGCATAGCAATATGACAATGATGGAGCGTGTCATATAAACGGAACGATGGAAAGCTGCATGGCAATATATCTCGGAATGACTATGGAAATGTCATAATAGGTAGGTATGGTGGTTGTTTTGACGAAGGTAAGTGGTGGGTTTATGGTACCGGCGCAAGTTGTGCGGCACAAGAGAGGCTAGCAATGGCGAAAGGGTGAGAGTGTGTATAATCCATGGACTCAACATTAGTTATAAAGAACTCACATACTTATTGCAAAAATCTATTAGTCATCGAAAAAAGTACTACACGCATACTCCTAGGGGGATAGATTGGTAGGAAAAGACCATCGCTCGTCCCCGACCTCCACTCATAAGGAAGACAATCAAAAAATATCTCATGCTCCAACTTCGTTACATAACAGTTCACCATACGTGCATGCTATGGAACTCACAAACCTTAACACAAGTATTTCTCAAATTCACAACTACTTATTAGCATGAATCTAATATCACTATCTTCATCAAAACAATCATAAGGAATCAAACTTCTCATAGTATTCAATGCACTATATATGGAAGTTTTTATTATATCCCTCTTGGATGCCTATCATATTAGGACTGGTTTTATAACCAAAGCAAATTATCATGCTGTTTTAAAGACTCTCAAAATAATATAAGTGAAGTGCGAGAGTTCATCAGTTTCTATAAAATAAAACCACCGACGTACTCTAAAAAGATATAAGTGAAGCACCAGAGCAAATTTGCCTAGCTCAAAAGATATAAGTGAAGCACATAGAGTATTCTAGTAAATCATGATTCATGTGTGTGTCTCTCAAAAGGTGTGTACAGTAAGGATGATTGTGGCAAACTAAAAAGTAAAGACTCAAATCATACAATACGCTTCAAGCAAAACACATATCATGGGGTGAATAGAAATATAGCCTCAAGTAAAGTTACCGATAGACGAAGACGAAAGGGGGGATGGTTTCGGGGCGTCCCCAAGCTTAGGCTCTTGGTTGTCCTTGAATATTACCTTGGGTTGCCTTGGTAATCCCGAAGCTTAGGCTCTTGCCACTCCTTATTCCATAGTCCATCAAATCCTTACCCAAAACTTCAAAACTTCACAACACAAAACTCAACAGAAAATCTCGTAAGCTCCATTAGTATAAGAAAATAAATCACCACTTTTGGTACTGTTGTTAACTCATTATTTATTTATACTAGTGTAATATCTACTGTATTAGAACTTTTCCATGGTTCATACCCCCCGATACTAGCCATAGATGCATCAAAATAAGCAAACAACACACGAAAAACAAAATCTGTCAAAAATAGAACAGTCTGAAGCAATCTGGATATTTCGAATACTTCTGTAACTCCCAAAATCCTGAAATATTAGGACGACGTAAGAATTTTGTTTATTAATCTCCTTCTAAAAGAATCAATATTTTATAACGCTCCTGCTAAAAATGAGAATTGTTATCCTGAGCGCAAAAGTTTCTGTTTTTCAGCAAGATCAAATCAACTATCACCGTAAGCTATCCCAAAGGTCTTACTTGGCACAAACACTAATTAAAACACAAAACCACACCTAAACAGAGGCTATATGAAATACTTATTCAAAAAAGGAACTAAAAATATTGGGTTGTCTCCCAACAAGCGCTTTTCTTTAACGCCTTTTAGCTAGGCATTGATAATTTCAATGATGCTCACATGAGCGATAGCAATTGAAACACAAAGAGAGCATCATAAAACATATGACAAACAAGTTTAAGTCTAGCATGCTTTCTATGCATAGGGATTTTATAAGCAAACAAAATATCAAGGCAAACAAAAACTAGCATATGCAAGAAAGAAGAAATTGATGATAGCAATCTCGACCTGAAGGGAGGTAATTTAGTAATATGAAAATTTCTACAACCATATTTTCCTCTCTCATAATAATTACATGTAGGATCATAAGCAAATTTAAGAAAATAGCTATCACATAACATATTCTCAACATGATCCTCATGCATCCGAAGTTGCCACTCTTCCAAAATAGTGGGATTAACATTAACTAAAGTCATGACCTCTCCAAACCACTTTTATCAAAAACTTCATAAGACTAAACATCATCCAAATATTTGGGATCTAAAATTGACACTCTTCCAAACCCACTTTCAATATTATTGCAAACACTTTATCAATCTCATATTCATCATGGGGCTTAAATAAATTTTCAAGGTCATAAGAAGAATTAACCCAATCATTATCATTGCAACAAATTGTGAACATAGCAAAACTAGAATCCCCAAGCTTAGGGTTTTGCATATCATTAACACAATTGACATTAATGGAATTTATAATAATATCATTGCAATCATGCTTTTCATTCAAGGGACTATCGTGAATCACTTCATAAATTTCATCATACTTTTCAGATTCACGAATTTCAAGCAAAACTTTATAAAGATAATCTAGTGCACTCAACTCACTACCAAATTGGTTCATCATAATTGGACCTCTTAACAAGATTAGCAAGTGGATGAATATCCATAAACCTTAGGTTCTCCGATTTGCAATAAATACACAATTATTCCAACCAAACAAACAAACGACCCAAGTAAGAGATAAAGGCAAAAGAAAAGACATATGGAAAGAAGGGCGAAGAAAA
This sequence comes from Triticum aestivum, assembly GCF_018294505.1. Classification (NCBI taxonomy): domain Eukaryota; kingdom Viridiplantae; phylum Streptophyta; class Magnoliopsida; order Poales; family Poaceae; genus Triticum; species Triticum aestivum. Next base: position 388,025,744 of record NC_057801.1, read on the forward strand.
GGAAAATCTTTTCAAAAATCATTTTAGAAGTGAGGGAGAGGAAAATGAGAGGTGAATGGCGAATAATGTAATGCAAGAGATGAGAGTTTGTGATGGGTACTTGGTATGTCTTGGCTTGGCGTAGATCTCCCTGGCAACGACGCCAGAAATTCTTCCTGCTGCCTCTTAAGCTTGCGTTGGTTTTTCCCTTGAAGAGGCAAGGGTGATGCAGCAAAGTAGAGTAAGTATTTCCATCAGTTTTGAGAACCAAGGTATCAATCCAGTAGGAGACAATGCACAAGCCACCAAATACCTGCACAAACAAACACCAACTTGCACCCAACGCGATAAAGGGGTTGTCAATCCCTTCAAGGTTATTTGCAAAGTGAGAACTGATATAGATCGATAAACAGTAAAGTAATACTTTTTGTATTTTTGGTCTATGGAACGGAAAGTAAAAGATTGCAAAGAAAGTAAAAAGGAAACTAAAATTGTAGATCGGAAACTTATATGATGGAAAGTAGACCTAGGGGCCATAGGTTTCACTAGAGGCTTCTCTCAAGATAGAAAATATTACGGTGGGTGAACAAATTACTGCCGAGCAATTGATAGAAAAGCGCATAATTATGATGAAATCTAAGGCAATGATCATGAATATAGGCATCACCTCCGTATCAAGTAGACCGACTCCTGCCTGCATCTACTACTATTACTCCACACATCGAGCGACTCATGCCTGCATCTAGAGTATTAAGTTCATAGAACAGAGTAACGCATTAAGTAAGATGACATGATATAGCGGGATAAACTCAAGCAATATGATGAAAACCCCATCTTGTTATCCTCGATGGCAACAATACAATACGTGTCGGTTACCCTTCTGTCACTGGGATCGAGCACCACAAGATTGAACCCAAAGCTAAGCACTTCTCCCATTGCAAGAAAAACCAATCTAGTTGGCCAAACCAAATCGATAGTTCGAAGGGACTTGCAAAGGTACCAAATCATGCATATAAGAATTTAGAGGAGATTCAAATAACATTCATAGATAAGCTGATCATAAATCCACAATTCATCAGATCTCGGCAAACACACCGCAAAAGCGTATTACATCGAATAGATCTCCAAGAACATCGAGGAGAAATTTGTATTGAGAATCAAAGAGAGAGAAGAAGCCATCTAGCTACAAGCTATGGACCCGTAGGTCTGTGGTAAACTACTCACGCTTCATCGGAGAGGCAATGGTGTTGATGTAGAAGCCCTCCGTGATCGAATCCTCCTCCGGCGGGATGCCGAAAAAGGACCCTAGATGGGATCTCACAGGTACAGAAGGTTGTAGTGGTGGAAAAGTGGTTTCGTGGCTCCCCTGGAAGGTTTTGGGATATTTGAGAATATATAGGCGGAAGAAATAGGTCGGTGGAGTCACGAGGGGCCTACAAGAGTGGGGGGCGCGCCCTACCCCCTAGGCGCGTCTCCCGACCTTGTGGCCGCCTCATGGATTTCCTGACATGCACTCCAAGCCCTCTGGATGTCTTCTGGTCCAAGAAAAATCATCGCGAAAGTTTCATTCCGTTTGGACTCAGTTTGGTATTCCTTTCCTGCGAAACTCTAAAACAAGGAAAAAAACAGGAACTGGCATTGGGCTCTAGGTTAATAGGTTAGTCCCAAAAATAATATAAAATAGCATATTAATGCATATAAAACATCCAAAACAGATAATATAAACAATCAAAAATTATAGATACATTGGAGACGTATCACCTCGCTCGAGTGGTCCATCGCGCGACAGCGAGTCAGACTCTCTTGGCTTCGCGACAATGATGTGGTTGTCTCCTTCCTCGAGGTTCATGCATCTCACAGGATGCAACACAATCTCATAACATCCCCTCGCCTGGGTGATCAGGTCATCACCGAGCATGGTGCCATGGCTGAGGTGGCCTTTCATCACTTCTCCAACGTCTTGGGCTCGGCCAAGAACCGTGACTTCTCCATTGACCATACGCAACTATGAGAGATGCGGCTCCCCCCTTACCGACCTTGAGGAGCCGTTCTCCGAGGACGAGATTTGGCATGCCGTCAAAAGCCTTCCCTGGGGGAAGGTGCCTGTCCCGGACGGCTTCATGGCTGAGTTCCTCCATGCATGTTGGGACATCATCAAGCATGACATATGCGAGGCATTCAACAAGTTCCACAACACGAATGGAAGAGGCTTCCAAAAACTGAATGAAGCTCTTCTCACCTTACTTCCCAAGCGCACGGACGCTGAGGCCCTCTTCGACTACCACCCCATCAGCCTCATTCACCTCAGTGCGAAGCTGTTCGCAAATGTGATCTCCCTCAGGCTCATGCCAAGAATTGGGACCTTGGTGTCAACCAACCAGAGCGCGTTCATTGCAGGGCGGTGCATCCATGATAACTTCTTAGTCTGGCAAATGACGCGTCTTCCTCATAACCTCAAGGTGCCGCGCATGCTTCTGAAGCTTGACATTGCATGGGCCTTCGACAGTGTATCCTGGCCTTTTCTGCTAGAGATGCTCTAGGATCTCGGATTTGGGAGCCGATGGCACGACTGGATCTCAATCCTCCTATCTACTGCCTCCACTAGAGTCACGATAAATGACCACCCCCCATTGGTCAAGCCTGCGGCCCGCGACAGGGCGACCCCATACCACCCATGCTATTCGCCATCGTCACTGACGTCCTCAACTCGATGCTCCTCCGCGCCGTCGACCTTGGCCTTATCCAGTGCCTCACAGCTCGACATGCTGCCTCGAGCATATCTCTCTACATGGATGACGTCGTCATCTTTTGCCACCCAGACCACCACGACATCTTGGTTGTGCGTGATCTTTTACGCGTCTTTGGACTGGCATCCTGCCTTCACACAAACTTTGGCAAATGCTCGACCACGCCTATCCAGTGCTCGGATGATCACATCGCCACCATCACGGTCGAAATGCAATGCCCAATGAAGACTTTCTCGGTGCAGTACCTTGGTCTCCCACTCTCCATCCTCGGGCCTTCCACCACGAGCCTTCTGTCGATCGTTCACAAGCTTGAGCGGAAGCTATCTACGTGGCCGGCGTCCATGTTATCCAAAGGAGACCGGCTTGCCCTTGCTCGACATGTCCCTTGCGCCATCCTGACCCACTTCCTCATCGCCATCGCCCTCAACCAGTCTATCCTTAAGAAAGTGAACAAGATCATCCGTGGATTTCTTTGGGCTGGGAGCAAGGAGGCGAATGGTGGCCAGTGTCTCGTCAACCGGCAGAGAGTCTGCCGACCACTCTCTCTCAGTGGGGCTGGGCATTCATGACTTGCAACACACAGGCATTGCCCTTCGGACGCGCAGCTTTGGATCCAATGCACGGATCCCTCTAGGCCCTGGAGCCACCTGCATATTTTGCACAACGATGACATGAGCGCCATCTTTCAGGTATCCACCACCTGGACTATCGAGAATGGTACTAGCTGCAAATTCTGGACCGACCACTGGATCAATGGGCGATCAGTGGCCGAGATTGCACCTCAAGTCTACGCGATGATTCCTCGGTGACGGTGCAAGATACGCACTATCCAGGATGGCCTACACCATAGATCTTGGGTGCAGGATATCCAGGGCGGCCTTGGCCCGGTTGCCATGGTACAGTATGTCGAGCTTTGGCGCGTCGTGCGCCACATCGAGCTCCTGGAGTCACCAGACATCCTCGGCCGGAGATGGACTACGTCGACCACCTACTCCGCCAGCTCATGCTACCAGGCACTATTCCTTGGTGCTTATGAGGACCCGCACTGGAAGCTCGCTTGAAAATCTTGGGCGCCACTACGCATCAAATTCTTCATCTGGCTTGCGCTTCAGGACCATTGCTGGACGACCGAGCGCCTTGTTTGACACGAGCTGCCCCACGAAGCCACATGCGCCCTTTGCGACCAACAAGAAGAAAGCATGAAACATCTTTTGGCAGGATGCCCCTTCTCCAGACAGGTGTGGGCATGAGGTTCTTTCCTGGGTTCGATCTACCGCCGATCTACCCAACGAGGATATGGAGTTCCATGCTTGGTGGGCTGCATCTTGCACCAACACGCCCATCGCCGCTCGCAAAGGACTAGCCTCCCTCATCATCCTCACCGCATGGTGGCTCTTGAAGCACCAGAATGGTTGTGTCTTTGACGCTGACCGGCCATCAGTCTACCGCCCATGCTCTATTATCAAGGACGAAGCGCGCCTTTGGGCTAGGGTCGGCGCCACCGCAATCAGGAACATTATCCCAGAGAGTTAGACTAGGCCATAGTGGAGATGCGCAGCCCCATCTGTCTGCTCCGTGATCACTTCCATGCCTCGCTGCGCACATGGCTTAGTGTATCGCGATAATCTTCTGCTGTAATACTTTCCTTCTATCAATGAAAAGATACACATCTTTTGCGTATTCGCGAAAAAAATAAACATCTAACACAACGCTAATTACAAAGTCCAATTATAGTCTAACCCGTAATAATATTCAACACATAGTACTCCCTTCGTCCCATAATATAAAAACGTTTTTAACACTAAGTATATTTTAACACGTCCTCTCACCGTGTGGCCAGCTCCCGAATCCCACCGAATCTCCCATCCTACCTGACCCAGTTATCAGTAATCCTAGATCCTTGCTCCATCTCTCCTCGCATAGACAAAAATATCCTTTTTTCGCGAATACGCAAAAGGCTTGCGTATCATTGCATTGATAGGTAGATGGTAGCAATTATACAAGAATGGGGGGGGGGGGGTAGGGCTGCCGAGCCTGTGCACAAGGATGGCGTGCAACGGCAGCCGTGTCGCATAGGGGAGGTGGGTGCGCCAGCCATAAGGCCCTAGACTACGTCTCTGGAATGATCAGCGCGAGACCTGCGGCGCCCGCACGAGCCCAAAGTCTTGCCTCCTTCCGGATGTCGTTGACGGCACGTCCGACTGAAGACCGGCGCCAAGAGATCCTGTCGGGCACGTCGACGAGGGCGAAGTGTTGGAGGCACCGCTAGAGGAAGACGTACTGGATGGCCATCTCGGTGCGAGCGCGCCCTAGATGTCCGTGATTCAGGCGCGGTTGTGGAGGCCGTCGCGCACAGAGAGCGCCTTGCGTCGTCGCTTGGGGACCTTGACGTAGATGAGAGGCGCGACCTCGGCGATGGAGCGACCGTCGAGCCAGCGATCCTCACAAAAATATCCTCGCTCTCCTTTCAAAGGAAATTTTTTTTTCCTCGCTCTACCTCTCTTCTAGCCTTATCACCGACAAGCAAATACTACTCCACTAGGCAAATACTATTCACAAACACTATTCAATACAGAAAATAGCATTACCAAACACTAAGCCGCATAAATGTTTAGAGAAAGAAAGCCATCATGAAGAAAGAGGAAATGAGGCGCAAAACTACACCCGTTGCAGATCGGGAGTGGCAGGAAAAGGGAACCAGCTGCAGACTCTGGACGGTGAAGCACGAGTGAACCTGACAAAGCCAAAGAGAGAGCGCGTGTGTCCTCCACCTCCAGCGAGCGCCTCACTTCACTCCCACTCCCACTCCCACTCCCGGTGGAGGGAAAAGCACCGAAAGGCGCCGCGTTTCCGCTTCTTTTTTTCACCGCACTTCCCTCCCTTTCCAGCTTCAGTCCTTCCCATGGCGTCCTCCGCGCTGCCGGCACCGTCCGTCGTCGCCGTCGCCGTCGCCGTCGCGTTCGTGTTCGCGGTGGCCACCCTCGCTGCGACGGCGTCGGCGGCCGTCACCTACGACCGCAAGGCACTAGTGGTGAACGGGCGGCGCCGCATCCTGCTCTCCGGCTCCATCCACTACCCGAGGAGCGTGCCCGAGGTACCGGCTTCTTGCTTCTCCAGCAGCCCCTGCTCCGCTCTCTTTCCCGAGAAAAATGCCGGCTCCCAGTGTGACTATTTTCTTTCTTTGCTTGTTTCTGCGGCCGCGTGCAGATGTGGCCGGATCTGATACAGAAGGCCAAGGACGGCGGCCTCGACGTGGTGCAGACGTACGTGTTCTGGAATGGCCACGAGCCCTCTCCAGGCCAGGTTGCTACTTTCTCCAACAACTGCTATGCTAAAAAAAGGTTGATTTGTTTTGCTTTCTGATGCTGCTTGGTCTGGGTGAATCGATTGTATTGTGCAGTACTATTTCGAGGGGAGGTATGATCTAGTGCGCTTCATCAAGCTGGTGAAGCAGGCCGGACTCTACGTGCATCTCCGCATTGGCCCCTACGTCTGCGCCGAGTGGAACTTCGGGTAACAACCACCTACTATACCCGCATTGCTCTCAACATTTGTTACTCTACCAAATAAGCACTAGCTGGCTGATTAGTTTTCTTACAAGGTAAGTGGTTTCAGTGATTTCTAGGTGCCAGTTATTGCTCGTGCTAAATCATTTACTACTGCAGTTTTGTGGCTGATGAGGGATGTTGCCATATTGACAAGTCTTGATGTTGACTTCTTTTGAAGAGAAATATGCTAAATCACACTCCCTTTGACTGCAGTGGTTTCCCTGTTTGGCTCAAGTATGTCCCCGGCATCAGCTTTAGAACTGATAATCAGCCATTCAAGGCAAGTGTCGTCTTGGCAGCTCCGCTCTGTTTTAATCCCTAGCTTCTTTCTAAATGTCTGTATTTCCATCATGATTCTTTCAAACAGCTTGAGATGCACAAGTTCACCACCAAGATCGTTGACATGATGAAGTCGGAAGGGTTCTTTGAGTGGCAGGGAGGACCAATAATCCTCTCCCAGGTATGTATGCTTCAAATTGTTTTGACCTCTGTTGCTAGCATATTGGATTTCTTTTCAACCAGGCCCACCTTTAAATCCTCATTGTCCTTGCAGATCGAGAACGAGTTTGGCCCCTTGGAGTGGGATCAGGGCGAGCCTTCCAAGGCCTACGCTTCATGGGCAGCTAACATGGCGATTGCGCTCAACACAGGTGTTCCATGGATCATGTGTAAAGAGGACGACGCCCCAGATCCAATTGTATGCTGTGCACTCCTTGGCTTTAATATGTGTACCCCATAGACACTAGTTCCCTGTTTCTTTTAATGTGCTGGGGTCATTCATCTTCATGACCCCAGTTTCCAAGAATGGAAAGAAAACGTGTCCATCATATTTACTCACTGGATCATCTGCCAAGCTTTTCATTTCTAAAAGGAACTTCCACCCTTACATGACATAATTTGGACTAGGAGATTTCACTCCGCTAGATCTCACTGTTGATTTACTGCTGGCAGATTAATACATGCAATGGATTTTACTGTGACTGGTTCTCCCCGAATAAACCTCACAAGCCTACCATGTGGACCGAGGCTTGGACTGCCTGGTAAATTCATTCTTCTCTCTCTAAAAGGCTACTACCACATGATATTTTGTATGTTTGTCTTTCTCCATGTAAATCTTCTTTTCTCCTTACCGCAGGTATACAGGCTTTGGTGTTCCGGTTCCACATAGACCAGTAGAGGATCTAGCATATGGTGTTGCCAAGTTTATCCAGAAGGGGGGCTCTTTTGTTAATTATTACATGGTAAGTCACACTGATCCTTTCTGTTTAACTGAAGCTTATCATGTCACCAACTTTTTGGTACCAAGTTGTGACGCCTCTTTTCAGTATCACGGAGGGACAAACTTCGGGCGGACAGCTGGTGGTCCATTCGTTGCAACTAGCTATGACTACGATGCTCCTATTGATGAATACGGTGAGTTCACTTCTCCATGCTCTGTTTATCTTCAATGCATGCGTTGCTTTTGGCACATGTTACATTTTTGTTAGAAAATTGAAGCTTCCTTACCCCCGGCCTTTGTACTAACTAAGGATGCATACAACCAAATTATTACAAATCTGATTAAACTGGCAAAAGAAAAAAAGGGAAACATCATGGCAGATTATCAAACACAGACACAATACAACCCGTAGCCGAGTCCCTTGTAATCCCAACGTTGAAGGCTACCAAGAGATTGTCCACACGCTAACTGTTAGAGTACGTAATGGGCCTAATGGGCCCATTAGTCTTAGGGTTAATTAGAGATAAGGGTCGTTTGCTTAGGGGTCAAGTAAGCCTTGCTTGAGAGTCAAGTAAACCTCTCTATATAAAGAGAGGAGATGTATCAATCTAATCAAGCAAGAATTAAGAAGGAAATCCCTTCCCTCTTGCCCGGCCGTGGGCAGAAAGGCCCCCGGCCGGCCCTCTTGCGCCCTCCTTCTAGCAGCCACATAACAATTTGGTACCAGCTAGCTTCGGTTCGATCATGTCTTCACCACCGCCAAGCCCGTCTCTTCCACTGCCGGTCACCCTGCTCCTGCCCGCGCCGGGATCCTTTGTCGCGCCCGCCCCCACCGTCCTCACCTGGGAGGACGTGTCCGGGGTGCTGCGGGACCTAACCCAGGCGGTCCAGGAGATCCACCTGTTCTTGGCCGGGTCTTACGGGCCGCACTCGGTTGCGCCGCCCATCACCGCCCCCGCGCCGCTGTGGCTGCCGTGGCAACCGCCGCACCAGGCGGCCTTCGCCGTGCTCGCCGGGCCGCTGCAGCTGCCATCCATCGCCACCACCGCCCAGCCCTGGCTGCAGTGGCAGCCACCGCTCCTGGCGGCCTCCGCCGCGCCCGGCGCGACAGCGCAGCAGCCGCTGCAGCTGCAGCAGCCACCGCGGTCAGCTCCGCCGCCCACTATGGGATGCCCTACGATGGGAGTGCGACGACCTCGTTCCCATCAGCGCCGCCGCCATCCCAGGGCGTCCACATCCAGCAGATCAAGTCCCTGCCGTCGCCGTCACCGCTTCTGTCTTGGATCGCTACCCACCACGTGTTGGTGGCGGTGAGGCTGCAGGCTGCTGCGCGCGGCCTCCTAGCGCGTCGGCGTGTGCGGGAGATGCGTGGTCTGCAGCTGCTGCTCCTCCAAGTTGCCCTTCGCTGCGCAAAGGACCTCGATCTCGTCCGCTGCGTCGGGGATCTTGGGCATGTGGTTTCCCCCACGGGCGGCCGGCATGCTGTTTTCCCCGCGGGCAGCGACCTCAAAGTCTGCGACATCGGCGGTTGGGGGGGCGCACCCCTCCTCGTCATTCTCCATCGCAAGCCCTCCACTCTTCCCTGTGCGGTGCAGACCAACAGCCATACACATGCACTCCTTTTGTCCAGGTGGTGTCCATGGGATCCAGGTGGCTGTACACGTGCACGTCCAAAATAAAGCGTCCTAGTCTATTTCAAGTTGAGAATAATAAAACAAGCCGAGATGTAAAAGGCTTGGTTTTAGGTGTTATGTTTGTGTTGCGTCGAGTCATGGTTATAAGTTGGTTAGGCTGCAGCTCGAGGACAAGCTGCATGTCCAGGTGGGGTGTAGTGTTAGAGTATGTAATGGGCCTAATGGGCCCATTAGTCTTAGGGTTAATTAGAGATAAGGGTCGTTTGCTTAGGGGTCAAGTAAGCCTTGCTTGAGAGTCAAGTAAACCTCTCTATATAAAGAGAGGAGATGTATCAATCTAATCAAGCAAGAATTAAGAAGGAAATCCCTTCCCTTTTGCCCGGCCGTGGGCAGAAAGGCCCCCGGCCGGCCCTCTTGCGCCCTCCTTCTAGCAGCCACATAACACTAACACCAACTACGCAACAATGAGGCGTAGAGGAACTTAGTCTTCAATGCGGCGCCTCCAACGAGAAATAGGACTAGCATCGTCGTCACCGGATTCAACCAATAAGGCCACATCCTGGATTTTCATCGGGCAGCATGTATCGGTGCACCATAGCAACGCCTTCAGGAGGAATGCCGTGGTTTCTGAGTCTAGATAGGCAGATAGCCAGACCTACGTTGTTACCCTGGATAGAAGCTGCCGACTGAGCCCTCTGAGATGCCCCCATGGCCGGATCCAGTTGAAGACTGCACCATGCAGTGCCTGGATCTGTCACCACCACAGCTGATTGCCTTGGACCCGCCTAGCTGATCATGCCGGCTGCCAAACGGCTATCGTGAAATGATGGCTGATACTGGCAAAAGGAGACACATGAGGAGCTGACCGCCGTCGTCGCCATCTGCTGGAGTAGCTGAACTGCCGCGATCTCCACTGATCACCATTGGATCCTTACAAGCAGGCCGCCCTACGATCCAAAAAGCTGCGCCGCCTTCTTGGATCAGTTGTCCCACATCCGTGCTGCCATGCCTCCAGAGGAGACACCGACGACGAGGAGTAGGAGGGAGAGTTCCCCGATGTCAGGGGCTGGATAGGAGGCGGTCCCTGACAACGACGAGGTGACAGATCACAAGAGGCGGTGGTGGCGGCTGCTGCTCTAGGGGAAAACCCTAATCGCCCCTGGGTGCACGTGGGCCGCTCAGGGAGCGAACCCTGTTGGCACATGGTATATACTCCGTTCACAAGTATAAGATGTTTTGGATATTTCAATATGGACTAGTGCATACGGTCTGAAATGAGTGAACACACACACACTAAAATGTGTCTGTATACATCCGAATCAGAAAAAAGTTACAGTAGAACATCTTATAATAGTGAACGGAGGGAGTACTTTGAACCTATTTCATGCCACATAGTGGTTGCTGCCACTTGGATATTTTTTTGTCTGAAGCGGCCCTTGTATAGGCAATTGCCCTTACTAGTGAACTTGAATGGAACAACGATGCAGTTTAGGTATTTTCTGACACCTTCACCCCTTAATTAATTGTACAAAGCAATGTGGCAGCATCCACATTCCACTCTGCAGTATCCAGGTTCAAGTCCATTGCCTGAGTTACAGAGAGATTTTCATCCACTCCAATTCTCAAGGTCCATAACCTTTTAAAGACACAGATGGAGAATAATTTGTTTCTCTAAACAATGGATTAGCAACAATGCAGTGATTTTCATCCACTCCAATTCTCAAGGTCCATAACCTTTTAAAGACACAGATGGAGAATAATTTGTTTCTCTAAACAATGGATTAGCAACAATGCAGTGTCTGATTGCACAAATCGTTTTATATATTACCTACATCGTAATGGTGACATTTGGTGCTACATTACAGCAAAATTGTTTTTTGTTCTTTCTTTGTCGATGTTGTACAGCACGTACTTTGTTATTATGTACCCCCTAATCCTATGTACCAATTTGACCGAACTTTTTCCCTTTGCTTCCTCAGGCTTATTGAGAGAACCAAAATGGGGCCACTTGAAGGAGTTGCATAGAGCCATCAAGCTTTGCGAACCAGCCCTGGTTGCAGGAGATCCCATTATATCTTCCCTTGGGAAGGCTCAGAAGGTTGTGATGACATTCTGTTCTTTTCTCTACTTGAGACCTACACTATTTCGTTCATAAGCCAGAACTGACTTCTTGGTAACTTTCTGTTCAGTCATCCGTTTTTAGGTCAAGCACAGGAGCTTGTGCAGCTTTTCTTGAGAACAAGGATAAGCTATCTTATGCAAGGGTATCGTTCAGCGGAATGCATTATGACCTGCCTCCTTGGTCTATCAGTATTCTTCCGGACTGCAAAACAACAGTCTTCAACACCGCTAGGGTGAGATTAGGCACTTGAGCTATCTGGTTAATTTAGTTGGCTTGCTTACATTGTATATTCATCCAAGCTTAATATGTGTAGTTTCTTTTTTACTACCGTTATTTAAAATCTGTATCTGATCTGAATTTTTGCCTTTTTATCATTATTTAAAGTTTTTGTGATATGCTTATACAGGTTGGCAGCCAGATTTCACAAATGAAAATGGAATGGGCTGGAGGACTCACATGGCAGTCATATAATGAAGAGATTAATTCCTACAGTGAGGAGGAAGCATTTACAGCGGTAGGATTACTGGAACAAATAAATATGACGAGGGATAACACAGACTACTTGTGGTATACAACATAGTAAGTGGCCTAACTCCACCAACAATATGAATATATGACTCTTTGCAATTCACTGGTACTAAAAGTTTCATTTTCAAGTGTTGATGTTGCGAAGAATGAGCAGTTCCTCACCAGTGGGAAGTCTCCAAAACTCGCTGTGATGTCGGCTGGTCATGCTTTGCATGTTTTCGTTAATGGACAATTAACAGGTAACTATGAAGTCTCTGCCACGCTTGACAAAAAATTGTGCATCTCTTAACTGTCAAAAGCAATTGATCTTCAAATACTCCCCAATCCGTTCACAGGAACTGTTTACGGCAGTGTAGAAGACCCAAAACTAACGTATACTGGGAGTGTGAAACTATGGGCAGGAAGCAACACTATTTCATGCTTAAGTATAGCAGTTGGTCTCCCTGTAAGTGAATAGTTTGCTAACTAAGATGGTACTCTTGGTCATGCAATATTTGAGCCTTTGTATATTTATTTTCCATTCCTGTATACAGAACGTTGGAGAACATTTTGAGACTTGGAATGCTGGAATTCTTGGTCCGGTGATACTTTATGGCCTGAATGAGGGAAGAAGAGATCTCACATGGCAGAAATGGACCTATCAGGTAATGTATGTTGTTTTAATGTGCTGTGCACAAGCATTAACATAAAAAAACCTAATGTATATGGGCAGGTTGGTTTGAAAGGTGAGGCTATGAGTCTTCATTCACTTAGTGGAAGCTCATCGGTAGAATGGGGAGAACCTGTACAGAAGCAGCCTCTGACATGGTACAAGGTAATGTGAAATTTGCATGTGATTAGTTGGTACCCATGTGGTATAGCCATCATTTTTTAGAAGATGTATCCCACAGTTGCCTCTTTTCAGGCTTTTTTCAACGCACCAGATGGTGACGAGCCATTAGCCTTGGACATGAATAGCATGGGGAAGGGGCAAATCTGGATCAACGGTCAAAGCATTGGACGGTATTGGCCTGGCTACAAGGCCTCCGGAACATGTGGTTACTGTGATTACCGTGGTGAATATGATGAGACGAAGTGTCAAACCAACTGCGGTGACTCTTCTCAGAGATGGTAGGAACTCCATGGTTTAGAAGTAACTATTACAGAACCACCCATGGCATTATTTACATCTATGTCATGTTCCTTCAGGTACCATGTTCCTCGCCCATGGCTTAATCCTACTGGGAACCTATTGGTGATATTCGAGGAGATTGGTGGTGACCCTAGTGAAATTTCAATGGTGAAAAGAAGTACTGGAAGTGTATGTGCTGACGTGTCTGAATGGCAGCCGTCGATGACGAACTGGCGTAGCAAGGAGTACGAGAAAGCTAAGGTCCACCTCCAGTGTGATCATGGGCGGAAAATAAGTGAAATAAAATTTGCCAGCTTTGGCACACCGCAGGGGTCCTGCGGGAGCTACTCAGAAGGCGGATGCCATGCACACAAGTCGTATGACATGTTTCGGAAGGTAATGGGTTTGCGACCATCGCATTAGTTGGGCTTTTCTTTACCTAGTCGTGCTTGTACCTAGAATCTGAATTGGCATTTCTTGCAGAACTGCATTAACCAAGAGCACTGTGCGGTAAGCGTGGTTCCAGAGGTATTTGGTGGAGATCCTTGCCCTGGGACAATGAAAAGGGCTGTTGTGGAGGTTATGTGTGGCTGAACTGCCAAGGTATGTCGTGGAGCATGGTCCATACAGGATTCTGGCAACAGGTGAAAGTCACAGTAACCGTGACGCACAAACTGTCAGAAGTTACAGAAAATGAGTTGTATTTTAGACCGAATCATCAGTGTATGTACGTATTTAGTTTAGCCCATATACATGGATTTGCACGGACGGGAAGATTAGGATCGGTAGGTGTGGAAAAGGGTCTAGATACCGCTCGTCTGGTTTGCGGAGAGCCCGGAGGAGACTCTTGCTCACCTGAGTCCTCATGTGCAATGGCTTCTTCTGGATTGGAAGAGGTCATGTTCATTTTTCGCTCATTGAAGGATGCAAAATGTAATGTGCAGGGGCACCACCCCATTCATGCATTGTTATCTTGATTCTAACTAGTCAAAACAGGATAATGGTTCAGCTCACTAATAAAATTGCTCCGTTGTGTTATGTACTCATGCATCGCATATGTGCTGTGATTATTGAGATGTGGTTTGGTTCAGTTGGTGTCAGGTCACGTGTCAATTTAGGCCTGTCGTGTGATGGCTGATTTGTTTGGATGTGAGTGAGAGTGGTGGATCTGGTAGTACAAGAGACAAGCGATCTATTTACTTTAGGGCCTAGGCATGACAATGGTGAGAGAAAAATCGTAAGAAAAGACATGTCTTCGTGCTTCTTATTTAAGAGATGATCTCTTAGCATAACAAATCGTAAGAAAAGACCTGTCTTCGTGCTTCTTATTTAAGAGATGACCTCTTAGCATAATATGGCTCACCATGTTTTTAGAAATAGTTAGTTAGAAGATAAGCCTAAGAGATAACCATTGTACATGTTTTTTTTGTCATCTCTAAACTACATGTAATACGTAAGATAAAATTGTCTTATCAACCATTGTACATGCCCTTATGATTGTATTGCCCGAGTGTTGGTCGGTGATAGGGAATATCATCGGAGAGAGGTTTTCTTGGATAACAAGGTTTTTGCCGTGACGACAACTCAGGAAGAAAATGGGGGTAGGTGAGAACCTTACCAGCAGATGACCCTACAATAACACAATGGCTAGGTGTCAGTCAACTAACTTTCGATTTTGGGTTAGTCGATTTTGAACTTCGTCGGAGGGAGGTCGGAGGGAGGGAAGGAAGGAGCTCACCGGAGGGCTACCCACCATCTATCTTAGGGTGGGAGGTGGTGGCGGGAGAGCGACGGTGGTTGGGGGCGGTGGCGCAACTTCGCCGCAGAAAGTCTTCGTCAACGCCGGGGCTACAGGGATTGGGGGGGGGGGGTGCACCGCGGTGGTGGGCTGCGGTTGGGGAGAGGGTGGTGCAGTGAGGATGTGCGGGAGCGCCGCGGGCGGCGAAAGCAGGCGGCTAGACCAGTGGCGGCACGACTGTTAGAAGGAATAAGAAGAGGGGCTGGATGTTGAAGAAGGTGATCCGTCCGTCCATTTTCCAATGACCTAAACCAAATCGACTGACCTCCATTTTTCTTCATGCGACTGTCATCTAGCCATGTCCTTAGTATAACTTGGATCCCTCTCGAGAGGCCCCTAGCTCCCATTATATACCTGGTCGAGCTAGGGTTACATGGCTTGGGTCGGACTAAAGGTGGACCATGTCGTGTATCAGTGGATTGTTCATTCCCCTGCATCCCAAGTGGCGCGACAACCGGCTAATGTCTAAGCCCCAGAGATTATGTGCCAGCCTCCGCCTGGCTGGCGACGCCTGGGTGTCATATCCTGACAATAACTCCTTAGTGCCTCGTGATCTACCTGCCAAGGGAGTTTAATGCACAGAACCACCACTTTCGTGTCACGACTTTCGGAAAATCAACACTTTACAAAACGTGACATTTTTGCACCGAACTGAAAATATTGATAGTGGCAAAAAACACTAACGGTAGATGCTAAGCGTTTGGATGATGTCACTAATCAACCAGACCCGCCCGTCATGCCGAGTTGGCAAAAAAAAGTGCCACACGGACATGTTAGCTCGGTCTTCTTCTTCCTCCCTCACTTTCTCACACACTCTGTATGCTACCCCGTAGGATCCAAAGTATGTCTAGAGGGGGAGTGATTAGACCACTTGACCAAATAAAAATCTACCCTTTTCCCAATTTTAGTTGTGGACATATTTTAGCAATTATCACAAGTCAAGCAATCAACCTACACATGCAATTCTAAGAGTATAGCAGCGGAATGTAAAACATTGCATATGAAGGTAAAGGGAAGGGTTTGGAGAAGGCAAACACAATGGAGACACAGAGATTTTTGGCGTGGTTCCGATGGGTGGTGCTATCGTACGTCCACGTTGATGGAGACTTCAACTCACGAAGGGTAACGGCCTCACGAGTCCACGGAGGGCTCCACCCAAGAAGGGTCCACGAAGAAGCAACCTTGTCTATCCAACAATGGCCATCGTCCACGAAGGACTTGCCTCACTCGGGTAGATCTTCGCGAAGTAGGCGATCTCCTTGCCCTTATAAACTTCTTGGTTCAACTCCACATCACGACGGAGGCTCCCAAGCAACACCTAACCAATCTAGGAGAAACCACTCTCCAAAAGGTAACAGACGGTGTGTTGATGATGAACTCTTTGCTCTTGTGCTTCAAATGATAGTCTCCCCAACACTCAACTCTCTCTTATAGATTTGGCTATGGTGGAAGAGGGATTTGAGTGGAAAGCAACTTGGAGAAGGCTAGAAATCAAGGTTCAAGTGGTTGGAATGGAATCTCTTGATCTCAACACATGAGTAGGTGGTTCTCTCTCAGAAAATGAATTGTGGAAGTGTAGGCACGTTCTGATGGCTCTCCTCAATGAGGAAGAAGGGGTGGAGGGGTGTATATAGCCTCCACACAAAATCCACAATTTTGACTCATCTCGGTGGCACCGATTAGGAAACTCGGTGGCACCTATCTGTTCAAAAATATGAACGTTAGGAATCTCAATGGGACCGACTGGAACAACTCGGTGGGACCGATGTGCTAGGACTTAGGGCAAACTTCATCTCGGTGGCGTCGATTGCATCAATTCGGTGAGACCGAAGTGAGTGCAACGGGCAACAGAGAATCTGTCAAGCCAACTCGGTGAGATCGAAGTGAATGCAACAAGTCACAAAGCGTTGGCAAGGCCATCTCGATGGGACCGAGATCCGTATCGGTGTGAACGAATCATTAGGTTTTCTGGCTGTTGTTATGTCAAATGAACTCGGTGCGGGTAGAAAGTATCGGTGGGGTCAAGTTTGAAATTAGGGTTTGGACATATTTGGATGGGAAAGTGGCTGCGGGTTTTGGAGCAATATCACTAAGCACTTTGAGCAAGTAGACCATAAGCAACACCTCATCCCCTTTTAATAGTATTGTCTTTACTATGGACTCAATGTGATCTTGGATCACTTACATAGAAATGAAGAGTCTTGAGCTTTTGCCAATCTTTGTCCTTAGCATTTTGAGGGGTCCATCTCTAGTCCATGCCATGCCAATCACTGAACATCCTGAAATATTTATCTTGAATGGATATTAGTTCAATGTTGTTATGAATTACTACAACCACCCGGGGATTAGTTTCACTTTCAATCTCCCCCTAAATTTGTGCATTATAAAAAATTTGCTTTTGAATGCAAATGCACAATCAATTAGGATCATGGGTCACTCTTCCATGTTACATACATATTGGTGGAGCGCACAAAATGATATGAGTGAAATGACAAGCACACATCACCAAAATCATAAGTGAATGATCATACACGAATAATTGTAGGGATAAGCATTAAGCAAACATTAAGCAAAGTATGATCAACCACACAACCAAACATAGTGTCTCACAAGCATCAAACGATCAAGTAGCACGGATCAAACAAACATAGTAGAAAAAACTCAATAAAACCAAAGAGAAAAAGCGAGACACATACTCTCTCTCTCGAAGCCTAATGATCTATACAATTTCTCCCCCTTTGCAACAAGTTACCAAAAAGCCCGAAAAGATATATAGCTATACGTCTCTCTTGGCATGATCCTCCGGAGTGTTGGAAATATGCCCTAGAGGTAATAATATTGTATTATTATATTTCTATTATTCATAATTAAGAGTTTATATTTCATGCTATAACTGCTATGATCCTGGAATATGCGATTCAGTGGAAAACTCATATGCACGTGTGAAATGATAAACGATAAACAATAGGTTCCCGGTCTCGCCTCTAAGACTGGCTCAAGTGTTGTTGGCAATCACATTTTCCGGATCCTAGGATATCATTAAGTGTAACGATAGTCCTAAAACAACATTGAGGGTATGACGTTAGAAGAACGATCATATTGAATCGACCCAATACTTGTTTGTTATACTATGTGATCATATCGTCTGAAATCATTTATTATAACACAGAGTGTTAGCATGTGTTTTAGTTCCTCAGACCATGAGTGTCTCGGTCACTTCCTACCGAATGGTGGGCTTTGGGGTTGTTCAAACGTCATCTGTAACAAGGTGATCATAATGACAACTTTCAGGCTCACTGGAAAGTTCAACAAGTGACTAGACAAGTCAAGAGTGGGATTTGCTCCTCTGACGATGTAGAGGTATTCTTAGGGCCCTCTTGGTGTGAAGGCATCCATCATCGTCTATCCAGACACATGTGACTATGTCACAGGTATGCCGGAACACGTCAACAAGAAAGAAGAACAAAACTGGTAACGGGAGCAACGGTATAGTGAGCATGGTGATGACTCAAGAGGATATCGATGCACACTAGGTTTTGTAAAGTATCGCGAAGCAAAGGGAACGTCACATGATAACCAAAGGTTCACTCGAATATCATTCGTGTAATCATAGGGACCAATATGGATGTCCAGGGTTCCGCCATCGGCCATTGAACGAAGGGGTTTTCGTTCATGTTTATGGTTACCGAACCTACGGGGTCACAAGCTTAAGGTAATCATGATATGCTGAGTGCTATTAGGACGGGAGTGATGAGAATATATTTGTGAAATTGTTTCATTAATATCCGGAATAGTTCCGAGAGGTTCCGGAAGCATTTCGGGGTCACCGGAAGGGTTTCGGTGAATATCGAGTAATACATGGTATTTCCGATTAATTATATATAGGTGGAAAATGTTTGTGAGGATGTTAAATATATATATATATATATAATATTTTGAAAATGTTTAAAGTATTATATATATAATTTAAATATGAACGGGCCTTAAAAGGCCAAGAGGTGGAGAGAGACTTGAGCCATAAAGGCCCAAGTGGGGGTGGCGCCCCCCTAGTGGGACCCCCCCCCCATGGCCGGTGCCCCAAGGAAGGACTTTCCTCCCTTGGTGGCTACCCGCTCCTCCCCTCCCAACCTATATATACTAGAGGATTTCCACCCTTTGGACACACAAGTTTTGGAGCCTCCTCTAGTTGATCTAGTGCATGTTCTAGACGGTCCTAGTTGACTAGTTAGGGCAAGCCCTAGCCACCTATAATCCTCGTAATTAGAAGCCCATTGTGGTTCTAATCTTCTCCCTATAATTCTCTGGCGATGATTAGCTCTGGATGGAGAAGCGCTGCCGGATCGTGAAGACCGTACGCTTGCAACCAAGTAGAGAGGCCATGCTTTCGGTCTTCCATCTGAGGGATCGTTCGTGGGCGGTTTGCGAGATCTTCATCAATGTTCGAGGGACTTCAAGTACAATCTACAATGACTCTTCTACTTTGCTTCACTCCCGGAGTCGGTAACGATCGTTGATCACAACCTGTTATGCATCTTCATATTGTTCTTGGGTGTTCGTAGGGCGATTTTTTTTTGTTTTCTACTACGTTTCCCAACATTGGCATCATGAGCAGGTTTATGAGTAGATGCAGGTTGCGATCTAGATCACATATGATATGTAAGGGTTGGTGTTCTGGCTATGCTTCCCATGAGTGTTGCTTCGGTTCAGTTCATCGACAGAATGATGTAGTTTTGCTACAAGGTTCTAACAATTGATCGGATCTGGTTGTCGATGATCTGCTAACAGTTCCTTGGGCTACATCATAGTCGAGAATAATGAACCTCGTGTACACAAGAGGGTGCCGAAGATGGATGATCATCTAGGGGCTCACGTGTATTGATGAAGTTTAGTGTGGGGGATGATACTTTTAATTAAGTCTCTCTTTCACACACCCCGAAACTTAATCTAGCATCAAGAACATCGCCTTGTTGTGCTTGCGTAGGTAGCTAGTCTTAATTGATAAAACTAGTTAACCACGTAACTAAAATTTTCCAAACCGATTAGAGAACATCTAACTTGGTTTTGCATGGTTTGCATATGATGTGGTATAGCCTTCGTCATGATAATGAGTTTATGTATGAGATGGTTATATGTTGTAATGTTAAGTGGCCTGCGCGTCATGACATGATGACTGGAGCCACGAGATTGCCACCTTAATGCAAATATCATAGAGATAGGTTACATGTGATGGTGGCAAGACGTACACGGAGGACCCCGACGAGGAGAAGGTGTACCAAGGCACGGGAGGAGGAGCCATAATTTCGTGCCACGACGGAATTTCAGACTTTGGTGCCACGACAACATTTTCTGAAACGGTTGCCATGGCAACATTTTCTGAGATTGCCACCACGACAACGTTTTTGAAACGGATGCCACGACAATGAAATATTGGCCGTCACGTTGCTTCAACTGAAGATTGAAGACAATCATGAAGATCTCCCGGCGCCCAGGGCTATACCATGTCATGCTATTATGAATTGCCTGAGATGTTTATCCCTTTGTTGTTTGCACCCTTTGATTGTGCAATAGTCAATTATTAGGGTGATCTCTCACAGTAAATATCAAGTTAAAAGGTTCTCTTCCTAGTGTTGCAACCATCTATAACACGTAGCATTCCAGAGTGCGTCATGTCCACATGAGTACAAACGGGACGTGAAGTGTAAGATGGGGATGGTCAGACCATGTATGAAGATAACACTCAGTCATCTTGAAGTTCTAGCAGAATCGTTCTGAGCTCGGAGCACAAAGCATCGAAAGATGAACAATAGTCATATGGAGATATGATCGGCAAAAGTTTGCCCATGGGTCAAAATTCTCGTCATCAATGATGTCTGAAGGAAATATGCCCTAGAGGCAATAATAAGTTGTTATTTATATTTCCTTATATCATGATAAATGTTTATTATTCATGCTAGAATTGTATTAACCGAAAACTTAGTAAATGTGCAAATACATAGACAAAACAAAGTGTCCCTAGTATGCCTCTACTTGACTAGCTCGTTAATCAAAGATGGTTATGTTCCCTGACCATAGACATGTGTTGTCATTTGATGAACGGGATCACATCATTAGAGAATGATGTGATGGACAAGACCCATCCGCTAGCTTAGCATAATGATCGTTAAGTTTTATTGCTATTGCTTTCTTCATGACTTATACATGTTCCTCTGACTATGAGATTATGCAACTCCCGAATAGCGGAGGAACACCTTGTGTGCTATCAAATGTCACAACGTAACTGGGTGATTATAAAGATGCTCTATAGGTGTCTCCGAAGGTGTTTGTTGAGTTGGTATAGATCGAGATTAGGATTTGTCACTCCGTGTATCGGAGAGGTATCTCTAGGCCCTCTCGGTAATGCTCATCACTATAAGCCTTGCAAGCAATGTGACTAATGAGTTAGTTATGGGATGATGCATTACAGAACGAGTAAAGAGACTTGCCGGTAACGAGATTGAACTAGGTATGAGGATACCGACGATCGAATCTCGGGCAAGTAACATACCAATGACAAAGGGAATAACATATGTTGTTGTGCGGTTTGACCGATAAAGATCTTCATAGAATATGTAGGAACCAATATGAGAATCCAGGTTTCGCTATTGGTTATTGATCGGAGATGTGTCTCGATCATGTCTACATAGTTCTCGAACCCGTAGGGTCCGCACGCTTAACATTCGATGATGATTTGTATTATGAGTTATGTGTTTTGGTGACCGAAGTTTTGTTCGGAGTCCCGGATGAGATCACAGACATGACGAGGAGTCTCGAAATGGTCGAGAGATAAAGATTCATATATTAGAAGGTAGTATTTGGACATCGGAATGGTTTCGAGTGGTTCAGGTATTTTACCGGAGTACGGAGGGGTTACCGGAACCCCCGGGGAAGTATTGGGCCTACATGGGCCTTAGTGGAGAGAGAGGAGGGCCGTAGGGGTGGCCATGCGCCCCCCATGGCATTCTGAATTGGAGTAGGGGAGGGGGCGGTGCCCCCATTTCCCTCTCCCTCTCCCTCTCCTTCCTTTTCCCTCGAGTGGAAGAAAGGAAAGGGGGGGGGGCGAATCCTACTAGGAGTGGAGTCCTAGTAGGACTCCCCCCATGGTGTGCCCCTCTTGGCCGCCGGCCTCCTCCTCCCCTCCTTTATATACGGGGGCGGGAGGGCACCCCAAAGGCACATCAATTGTTTGAAGGAAATATGCCCTAGAGGCAATAATAAAGTTATTATTTATTTCCTTAATTCATGATAAATGTTTATTATTCATGCTATAATTGTATTAACCGGAAACATAATACATGTGTGAATACATAGACAAACAGAGTGTCACTAGTATGTCTCTACTTGACTAGCTCGTTCATCAAAAGATGGTTAAGGTTTCCTAACCATAGACATGAGTTGTCATTTGATAAACGGGATCACATCATTAGGAGAATGAAGTGATTAACTTGACCCATTCCATTAGCTTAGCACTTGATCGTTTTAGTTTACTGCTATTGCTTTCTTCATGACTTATACATGTTCCTACGACTATGAGATTATGCAACTCCAGATTACCGTAGGAACACTTTGTGTGCTACCAAACGTCACAACGTAACTGGGTGATTATAAAGGTGCTCTACAGGTGTCTCCGATGGTACTTGTTGAGTTGGCATAGATCGAGATTAGGATTTGTCACTCCGATTGTCGGATAGGTATCTTTGGGCCCTCTCTGTAATGCACATCACTATAAGCCTTGCAAGCAATGTGACTAATGAGTTAGTTGCGAGATGATGCATTACGTAAAGAGTAAAGAGACTTGCCGGTAGCGAGATTGAGCTAGGTATTGAGATACCGACGATCGAATCTCGGGCAAGTAACATGCCGATGACAAAGGGAACAACATATGTTGTTATGCGGTTCGACCGATAAAGATCTTCATAGAATATGTAGGAGCCAATATGGGCATCCAGGTTCCGCTATTGGTTATTGACCAGAGAGGTGTCTCGGTCATGTCTACATAGTTCTCGAACCCATAGGGTCCTCACGCTTAACGTTCGTTGATGATATAGTATTATATGAGTTATGTATGTTGGTGACCGAATGTTGTTCGAAGTCCTGGATATGATCACGGACATGACGGGGAACTCCATACTGGTCCGGAGATAAAGATTAATATATGGGATAATAGTGTTTGGTCTCCTGAAGGGTTCCGGAATTCACCGGAAGGGGTTCCGGATGTTTCGCGAAATGTTTGGGTACGAGAACAGTTTATTTGGGCCAAAGGGAAAAGCCCACAAGGTTTTTGGAAAGCACAAAAGGAAGTTTTGCGGAGTCCAGGGCCAGACACCAGGGTCCCTGGTGTCTGGGTCCAGACGCCGGGAACCCTGGTGTCTGGCCCTGGAGTCCGAGAAGGACTCTTGCCTTTCGGGTGAAACCGACTTTGTGGAGGCTTTTACTCCAAGTTTCGACCCCAAGGCTCAACATATAAATAGAGGAATAGGGCTAGCACCAAAGACAGATCAAGAAACACCAAGCCGTGTGCCGGCAACCCCGTCCCCTCTAGTTTATCCTCCGTCATAGTTTTCGTAGTGCTTAGGCGAAGCCCTGTGGAGATTGTTCTTCACCAACACCGTCACCACGCCGTCGTGCTGCCGGAACTCATCTACTACTTCGCCCGTCTTGCTGGATCAAGAAGGTGAGGACGTCATCGAGCTGAAGCGTGCTGAACGCGGAGGTGCCGTACGTTCGGTACTTGATCGGGGCGGATTGTGAAGGTGTACGACTACATCAACCGCATTGATAAACGCTTCCGCTTTGCGATCTTCAAGGGTATGAAGATACACTCCCCCTGTCGTTGCTATACATCACATAGATAGATCTTGCGTGATCGTAGGAAATTTTTGAAATTACCACGTTTCCTGTCGTGGTTTTGTCACGGCAGATGTCCTTAGTGTGAGGACTTAGTCGCAAGGGCAACATATCTATGTGGTAGCTTAAGAGGGGTTGAGCAGAATCGAGAGACACAACACAAGACAAGGGTTTAGACAGCTTCGGGCCCCGGGAAACATCATCCGGTAAAAACCCTACATGCTGTTTGAGGCTAGATCTCATTATGCTCATGAGGGAGTCGCCGTAAACCAGCTCTCCTCTAGTTGTATCTAGCCCTAGAGTTTGTTTCTTCTTCCTCTCCCCCTTTGGGGAGCCCCGCCCCTCGTTATATATGTTGAAGGGGCGGTTTACATGACTAGTCCTAGTTGGATTAGGATTACTCTATTACAAGTGGAGTCCTAGTCTTGCTTCCTTTGTAGGAGAATATTCCTTATGCCTTTCTCTTAAACCGACCCACCATAGCATGAACCGGCCTTTCATGAACCGCCCGCTGGGCCACCGGGTCTTGTCGCTCCTCTGACCCGCCTGCCAGATTACCAATGAATCGTAAACCGCCAGGTCCAAGCGGGTCGCCAGTGAATCGTTAAGTCCGGCCGGGTTATACTTTCGGCCAGGTTACGCCGCGGGGTATATCCCCGACATTAGCCCCCAGTTTAATTTGGATTTATCCATGTTAAACTGATCCTGTAAAACAAACACAAAACAAACTTGGCGGCTTGTGCTCCGGGTTAAAGATTCTTATAAACCGGCGCTTGATCATCATTAAATCCTTGTCATTTCTTCCTTCTAGAAAATCCGGGTCAGTAGACCAGCTTCATAATCAATTTGCTTGTAGAAATAATGTTGTAAATAAAGAATCCATTTGACTCGGCCTTCAATACTCTGACTTGACAAAAATATTGGTCTTCAAATATTCAACTGATATCAGCCGGTTTGAAAAATGTAGAATTTGCCGGTTTATCATTGACAAAATTGCGAGGTTATAAAAACTGATGAATTCCGGGGCATGATTGTTTCCAACGCCAGTTCATGATTATTTCCAACATTGGTTCATGATTGTTGATGACGCCGGGTTATGATTGTTGCAGACACCGGATCATAATGATTGGTGATGCCGGGTCTATCTGTTTTGCTCAAAACTGAAAATTGGAAGATATTTCTCCCTTATATCCATATTACCTGTAGCCCCCAAGTCATGAACAGAACAAAGTGATGATTTGAGACTTGTTTCCATATAATTACTGCCACTTTGAAGAAATTCATGTTGTTCATCTCAGTCACTAGTAAAAACTAAATCCCCCATATATGTAGCCCCCAAGTGCCGGGTTGTCATGCTTGCAGCAACCTGGGACTTGAAATTGCCTTATACTCATAAAACATCAACTAGTGTAGCCCCCAAGGGCCGGGTCATGTATGCAATAATGAG
Organism: Triticum aestivum; assembly: GCF_018294505.1. NCBI lineage: Eukaryota > Viridiplantae > Streptophyta > Magnoliopsida > Poales > Poaceae > Triticum > Triticum aestivum. The sequence continues at coordinate 388,050,760 of NC_057801.1, forward strand.
CAGGGACTTTGTAAATATAATCATGTAGATTTGAGCAATGATGTGTAGCCCCCAAGGGCCGGCTTAGTAAGATAATATTGAGCTTGAATTGTTGACAGGAGAAATTGGTAGCTCCCAAGGACTGGCTCATTATGATGTGATGAGTCGGGTCTTCAATAAGATGAGCAAAAAAATGACTTTGCATTAGCCCCCAAGTGTCATGGTGCATGCTTGCAGCGACATGAGACTTGTGTATTTGATGTAATCTCAACTTAAATAATGTAGCCCCCAAGTGCCGGGTCATAAGCCTGCAGCAACTCGGGACTATTCCTTCAATTGTAGCATAAATCATATCCATTGATAATATGATAGCCATTGCGCTAAAGCGACTTTGAAAACCTCAATCATAATATTGGTTATTGATGACCATAATAAAATCCAGCCATGTTGGCTATTTAAAGACTTGAATAATATATCCAATGATTTATAAGCGCATAATTCCAATGGCGCAATCCAAATATATACTGGCGACTTATAGTCCAAAGCCAGGTCGGGTTTATAAACGCCGGTGATTGTGCTTCATTCAACCTGTTTCTGCATACAACAAGTTTAAAGTGTCCTGGCGGTTTATCGCCAGACGGGTCATAATGCCCAACGTATAACCTGGGTTTATAACCAAGGCTGCACTTAAGAATAATCAAATATGAAATATATCATACCTGTGACATTGAATCACATCTTTGGTTTACCAACTTTTGTAGTAAGGGTGAGAACCCAAATCTTGAGTGTTGATAACTCCCACCATGTTGTGCTGGTGTATAATAAGTCATGCCGGGTTATGATAAACACCGGATGATCATCCTGGCGACATATAGTCAATGCCAGACCGGGTTAATAAACACCGGTTTAAAATTGAATGTGGTCTGACAACTTGTAGCTGAAAGCCAAGCCGGGTTAACAAACACCGGCTTATTTTGATGACTGATAGCCATGCCGGGTCAACAGACGCCGGTTCAACATAACATTTATCAAAAGAGAAAAATCTTGACAAAGGCAAATAAAACCGTGTAGTCGAGGCTTTTCAAGGGCTGCCAGGCCCAAATTCGAGGCTTTTCATGGGCTGCCAGGCCGCTGAGTTAAACCATTTGACAAAGCCTTTTAAGATGGACCTCCAACTAACCAATCGTCGTTTTAACTTTGACAAGTTCAGGGTCTGTATAAGATTGACTTGTCAAACGTTCGACGGGTCATGCCAGGATTACCTGTATAGGAGTGGCTTACTTGATGAAGGCAGGTTAACCCGGGGTTTTAGGTGAATACACCAGGCTTCCAAGCCGTGGGTCGATACCCAATTACAAGGGTCCTTTCAAACTCTTTGTTACTTTATACAAAGAGCCCCCAAGTAACTTTGTGAGCTGTGCTCAATGGGTGCCTATGTTTGAGTTGTCCGTAGCAACAAGACTCTCTTTGGCCCCTTGGGTGTGAAGCTCCCTAGCTTTGTTGTGGCGTGATAGCCGGATTAATGGACAGGACTCCGCTTTGCAAGCAGAAGCTCCCATGTGATATATTTTTGAGCTGTGCTCGTCGGGTGCCTATGTTTGAGTTGTGCTGTGCAACAAACTCTCTTTGGCCCCTGATGATAATATTGTCTTGATAGCCGCATCCAGAGGGTAGTAACGCCATGTTCTCCTTGGTGAATACACCTATGTTTGAACAGGAAGCCCCCAAGTAATCATATGAAGATGAGCCCATAAGGCAGGATACCCATGTTTGAACCACGTGTCAGGGCAGCAGGTCCTCTTCGGCAACCTTTAACTTTTTGCAAGAGATGAATTCTTCTTGAACCGGAATTTTGAACCGGATATTGACAACTTCAGAGATTTGTGGGAGATAGATTTGCCCTTGAACCGGATTTTGAACCGGATTTGAGAGCTTCAAAGCTTCGTGATAGATAAATTTTCCTTGAACCGGATTGTAAACCAGATATTTAGAGAGCTTCAGTGAGACTGACTTCCTTTGAGACGGATTTTTAAACCGGATATTTGAAAGCTTCAATACTTTATGGGAGAGAGATGTCTCTTGAACCGGATTTTGAACCGGAATCCTTTCCGATGACCCGAAACTTCTTCATTGAGCCGGGATTTTGTCATAATACTTTTTGAGCCGGAAATTCTCTGACGACCTTTAAATTATCATCAATATAGCAGTAGCCTCCGAGACCGGGTTATCTTTCCCTCCATCGTCTTGGGGTTCTTGATTTTGCTGAAACTAGCAAGACTTGCTGAGTCATGTCATCGTAGCCCCCAAGTCTCAAGGTGACTCGAGGAGTTGGCTTGAGATTTTCCATATTTGATCCCGATATAAACCGACATAAGTTGTACATCATTGGTGTTGATAGCACGATTTGAATCCACAAAAGGTTGAGGTGACTGCGGCTGGTTATAAATGATCCCGTATGAGCCTTGTCAGCAACTCGGCCAATGGTTCCTTCCAACTAGCTATTTGAAATTACCAAACTATAGTGGCGGCGACTTGCGTGCCTGCCCATTGATCCATCTTGTGCAGACAACAGTTGATGATAATTTGCCTCCAATTTGAAAGAGAATCAGGCTACCCAAGCTGTGACTTGCTTTATACTCAATAAACACCTCATGCAGACAGGTGTGGCCCGGTGTGTCGATGTAGACCAGGCCACGAGAGGCGGACGGAAAAGATGACCTCCGCATCAGAAGTGGCTCAAACAGATGAACCGGTCGCGGTGTTTGTAAACCGGCGCGGACAGGCGATTTAACCATGTCGTTTTGATGGAGTGAACAACTGTCCTGCATCAACAATGTTGCAGACCAAGACAAAGATAAACTGCTCCTTGACAAAAAATAATACGTACAAATAAAATATATTTTAGATGGATATCACCTGATGTGCCAGGCCGGAAATAATCCGCCATGAAATTGATGATCGCTAGGTGAAGTTGAAGTCGCTCACGGGTGAACCGGCTGCTGCGTGGTATACCGGTGCGGACGGGTGAGTCGGCCACGACGTCTGTAAGCCAGCACGAACGCGTGAACCGGCCGCAAGGGCGGACGGGCGAGTTGTCCGTGGCATTGTAAGCCGGTGCGGACGCATGAACCGGTCACGAGGGCGGACGGGCGAGTTGTCCGTGGCACTGTAAGGCAGCGTGGACGGGCGAGTTGGTCGGCGCGTTAATAATAACCGGACAACGACACGCCTGTTCGTGAAGCCGCGCGACACATCCAGACGTGCATCCATGGTATAACACCACCCATTTTTCTTTTAATAGTCGCCCTGCATGTCGCTGCAAGCATGCACCATGACACTTGGGGGCTAATGCAAAGTCATTTTTTTGCTCATCTTATTGAAGACCCGACTCATCACATCATAATGAGCCGGCCCTTGGGAGCTACCAATTGCTCCAATCAACAATTCAAGCTCAATATTATCTTACTGAGCCGCCACTTGGGGGCTACACATCATTGCTCAAATCTACATGATTATATTTACAAAGTCCCTGCTCATTATTGCATAAATGACTCGGCCCTTGGGGGCTACACTGGTTGAAGTTTTATGAGTATAAGGCAATTTCAAGTCCCAGGTTGCTGCAAGCATGACAACCCGGCACTTGGGTGCTACATATATGGGGGATTCAGTTTTTACTAGTGATTGAGATGAACAACATGGATTTCTTCAAAGTGGCAATAATTATATGGAAACAAGTCTCAAATCATCACTTTGTTCTGTTCATTGATGATGTTATCTTCTGCGCCGACTCTTTTTCATCCGTCTTATCGCGAGCTTCTCGATCCCTGAAGAAATCGCTCCAAGAATTCAACACCACTGTGCGCAAGCCCCACGATGGGCGCCAACTGTCGTGGTTTTGTCACGGCAGATGTCCTTAGTGTGAGGACTCAGTCGCAAGGCCAACACATCTATGTGGTAGCTTGAGAGGGGTTGAGCGGAATCGAGAGACGCAACACAAGACATGGGTTTAGACAGCTTTGGGCCCCAGGAAACATCATCCGGTAAAAACCCTACATGCTGTTTGAGGCTAGATCTCATTATGCTCATGAGGGAGTCGCCGTAAACCGGCTCTCCTCTAGTTATATCTAGCCCTAGAGATTGTTTCTTCTTCCTCTCCCCCTTTGGGGAGCCCTGCCCCTCGTTATATATGTTGAAGGGGCGGTTTACATGACTAGTCCTAGTTGGATTAGGATTACTCTATTACAAGTGGAGTCCTAGTCTTGCTTCCTTTGTAGGAGAATATTCCTTATGCCTTTCTCTTAAACCGGCCCACCATAGCATGGACCGGCCTTTCATGAACCGCCCGCTGGGCCACCGGGTCTTGTCGCTCCTCTGACCCGCCTGCCGGATTACCAATGAATCGTAAACCGCTAGGTCCAAGCGGGTCGCTAGTGAATCGTTAAGTCCGGCCGGGTTATACTTCCGGCCCGGTTACACCGCGGGGTATATCCCCGACATTCCCCAATAGTGGCATCCGAGCGAGGTTTATGCGTAGATGTTATATGCACGAGTAGAACACAAGTGAGTTGTGGGCGATACTAGTCATACTGCTTACCAGCATGTTATACTTTGATTCGGCGGTATTGTTGGATGAAGCAGCTCGGACCGACATTACGGATACGCTTACGCGAGACTGGTTCTATCGACGTGCTTCGCACACAGGTGCCTGGCGGGTGTCAGTTTTTCCAACTTTAGTTGAATCGAGTGTGTCTACGCCCGGTCCTTGTTGAAGGTTAAAACAACACTAACTTGACGAAATATCGTTGTGGTTTTGATTAGGTAAGAACGGTTCTTGCTCAGCCCGTAGCAGCCACGTAAAACTTGCAACAACAAACTAGAGGACGTCTAACTTGTTTTTGCAGGGCATGCTGTGATGTGATATGGTCAAGACATGATGCTAAATTTTATTGTTTGAGATGATCATGTTTTGTAACAGAGTTATCAGCAACTGGCAGGAGCCATATGGTTGTCGCTTTATTGTATGCAATGCGGTAGCGATAGTCGTAGTAGCAATAGTTGGCGAGACGACAACGATGCTTCAATGGAGATCAAGGTGTCAAGCCGGTGATGATGGTGATCATGACGGTGCTTTGGAGATGGAGATCAAAGGCACAAGATGGTGATGGCCATATCATATCACTTATATTGATTGCATGTGATGTTTATCTTTTATGCATCTTATTTTGGTTTGATTAACGGTAGCATTATAAGATGATCTCTCACTAAATTTCAAGGTATAAGTGTTCTCCCTGAGTATGCACCGTTGCCAAAGTTCGTCGTGCTGAGACACCACGTGATGATCGAGTGTGATAAGCTCTACGTTCACATACAATGAGTGTAAGCCAGTTTTGCACACGCAGAAATACTCGGGTTAAACTTGACGAGCCTAGCATATGCAGATATGACCTCGGAACACTGAGACCGAAAGGTCGAACGTGAATCATATAGTAGATATGATCAACATAGTGATGCTCACCATTGAAAACTACTCCATTTCACGTGATGATCGGACATGGTTTAGTTGATTTGGATCACGTGATCACTTAGATGATTAGAGGGATGTCTATCTAAGTGGGAGTTCTTAAGTAATACTCCCTCCATTTTTGTATACAAGGCCACAAACTCATATTACAGGTACCAAGGTAGAAATTAATGGCTACTTAAACCAATGTTGCAAACTAGTCTTTTCTCCTTGCTTGACGTGTTAATTAATGTGTATTTTTCTCTCCAACGCACAACAAGACAACTCTCTCACTCCTTATTGGTTGATTCATAAAGTGCATTCAAATCAATCTTCTCACTCCCGCATGCATGCATGAGGTATTAATGTCTTCGGTTGCTAGTACGAGACAAACCTCATCAATTTTACATTGATTTGTGTTAGTGGCCTTGTATAGCCGCAAATTATAATTTTAATAGTGGCCTTGTATACAAAAACGGAGGGACTATGATTAATTGAACTTTAATTTATCATGAACTTAGTACCTGATAGTATTTTGCTTGTCTATGTTGTTGTGGATAGATAGCCCGTGCTGTTGTTCCGTTGAATTTTAATGCGTTCCTTGAGAAAGCTAAGTTGAAAGATGATGGTAGAAATTACACGGACTTGGTCCGTAACTTGAGGATTATCCTCATTGCTGCACAGAAGAATTACATCCTGGAAGCACCTCTAGGTGCAAGACCCGCTACAGGAGCAACGTCGGACGTTGTGAACGTCTGGCAGAGCAAAGCTGATGACTACTCGATAGTTCAGTGTGCCATGCTTTACGGCTTAGAACCGGGACTTCAACGACATTTTGAACGTCATGGAGCATATGAGATGTTTCAGGAGTTGAAGTTAATATTTCAAACAAATGCCCGGATTGAGAGATATGAAGTCTCCAATAAATTCTATAGCTGCAAGATGGAGGAGAATAGTTTTGTCAGTGAACATATACTCAAAATGTCTGGGTATAATAATCACTTGATTCAACTGGGAGTTAATCTTCCTGATGATAGTGTCATTGACAGAATTCTTCAATCACTGCCACCAAGCTACAAGAGCTTCGTGATGAACTATAATATGCAAGGGATGGAAAAGACAATTGCCGAGCTCTTCGCGATGCTAAAGGCTGCGGAGGTAGAAATCAAAAAGGAGCATCAAGTGTTGATGGTCAACAAGACCACCAGTTTCAAGAAAAAGGGTGAAGGGAAGAAGAAGGGGAACTTCAAGAAGAACGACAAACAAGTTGCTGCTTAGGAGAAGAAACCCAAGTCTGGACCTAAGCCTGAGACTGAGTGCTTCTACTGCAAAGGGACTGACCACTAGAAGTGGAACTGCCCCAAGTATTTGGCGGATAAGAAGGATGTCAAGGTGAACAAAGGTATAGGTGATATACATGTTATTGATGTGTACCTTACTAAAGCTCGCAGTAGCACCTGGGTATTTGATACTGGTTCTGTTGCTAATATTTGCAACTCGAAACAGGGACTACAAATTAAGTGAAGATTAGCTAAGGATGAGGTGACAACGCACGTGGGAAATGGTTCCAAAGTCGATGTGATCGCGGTTGGCACGCTACCTCAACATCTACCTTCGAGATTAGTTTTAGACCTGAATAATTGTTATTTGGTGCCAGCGTTAAGCATGAACATTATATCTGGATCTTGTTTGATGCGAGACGGTTATTCATTTAAATCTGAGAATAATGGTTGTTCTATTTATATGAGTAATATCTTTTATGGTCATGCACCCTTGAAGAGTGGTCTATTTTTGTTGAATCTCGGTTGTAGTGATACACATATTCATAATGTTGAAGCCAAAAGATGCAGAGTTGATAATGATAGTGCAACTTATTTGTGGCACTGCCGTTTAGGTCATATTGGTGTAAAGCGCATGAAGAAACTCCATACTGATGGACTTTTGGAATCACTTGATTATGAATCACTTGGTACTTGTGAACCATGCCTCATGGGCAAGAGGACTAAAACGCCATTCTCTGGAACAATGGAACGAGCAGCAGATTTGTTGGAAATCATACATACTGATGTATGTGGTCCGATGAATATTGAGGCTCGCGGCGGGTATCGTTATTTTCTCACCTTCATAGATGATTTAAGCAGATATGGGTACATCTACTTAATGAAATATAAGTTTGAAACATTTGATAAGTTCAAAGAATTTCAGAGTGAAGTAGAAAATCATCGTAACAAGAAAATAAAGTTTCTACGATTTGATCGTGGAGGAAAATAAAGTTTCTACGATTTGTTCTTCATTTGAAACAATGCGGAATAGTTTCGCAACTCACGCCACCCGAAACACCACAGCGTAATGGTGTGGCCGAACGTCGTAGCCGCACTTTATTAGATATGGTGCGATCTATGATGTCTCTTACTGATTTACCGCTATCATTTTGGGGTTATGCTTTAGAGACGGCTGCATTCACGTTAAATAGGGCACCATCTAAATCCGTTGAGACGACGCCTTATGAACTGTGGTTTGGCAAGAAACCAAAGTTGTCCTTTCTTAAAGTTTGGGGCTGCGATGCTTATGTGAAAAAGCTTCAACCTGATAAGCTCGAACCCAAATTGGAGAAATGTGTCTTCATAGGATACCCAAAGGAGACTGTTGGGTACACCTTCTATCACAGATCCGAAGGCAAGACATTCGTTGCTAAGAATGGATCCTTTCTAGAGAAGGAGTTTCTCTCGAAAGAAGTGAGTGGGAGGAAAGTAGAACTTGGTAACTATACATGCTCCCTTATTGGAAAGTAGTTCATTACAGAAACCGGTTCCCGTGACACCTACACCAATTAGTGAGGAAGCTAATGATATCGATCAAGAAATTTCAGATCAAGTTACTACCGAACCTTGTAGGTCAAACAGAGTAAGATCCGCACCAGAGTGGTACGTAATCCTATTCTAGAGGTCATGTTACTTGACCATGGTGAACCTACGAACTATGAGGAAGCGATGATGAGCCCAGATTCCGCAAAATGGCTTGAGGCCATGAAATCTGAGATGGGATCCATGTATGAGAACAAAGTGTGGACTTTGTTTGACTTGCCCGATGATCGGCAAGCCATCGAGAATAAATGGATCTTCAAGAAGAAGACTGACGCTGACGGTAATGTTACTGTCTACAAAGCTCGACTTATTGCGAAAGGTTTTTGACAAGTTCAAGGGGTTGACTACGATGAGACTTTCTCACCCGTAGCGATGCTTAAGTCTGTTCGAATCATGTTAGCAATTGCCGCATTTTATGATTATGAAATTTGGCAAATGGATGTCCAAATTGCATTCCTGAATGGATTTCTAGAAGAAGAGTTGTATATGATGCAACCAGAAGGTTTTGTCGATCCAAAAGGTGCTAACAAAGTGTGCAAGCTCCAGCGATCCATTTATGGACTGGTGCAAGCCTCTCGGAGTTGGAATAAATGTTTTGATAGTGTGATCAAAGCATATGGTTTTATACAGACTTTTGAAGAAGCCTGTATTTACAAGAAAGTGAGTGCGAGCTCTGTAGCATTTCTAATACTATATGTGGACGACATATTGTTGATTGGAAATGATATAGAATTTCTGGATAGCATAAAAGGATACTGGAATAAGAGTTTTTCAATGAAAAACCTCGGTGAAGCTGCTTATATATTAGGCATCAAGATCTATAGAGATAGATCAAGACACTTAATTGGACTTTCACAAAGCACATACCTTGATAAAGTTTTGAAAAAGTTCAAAATGGAGCAAAGAAAGGGTTCTTGCCTGTGTTACAAGGTTGAAGTTGAGTCAGACTCAATGCCCGACCACTGCAGAAGATAGAGAGAAAATGAAAAATGTTCCTTATGCTTCAGACATAGGCTCTATCATGTATGCAATGCTGTGTACCAGACCTGATGTGTGCCTTGCTATTAGTTTAGCAGGGAGGTATCAAAGTAATCCAGGAGTAGATCACTGGACAACGGTCAAGAACATCCTGAAATACCTAAAAAGGACTAAGGATATGTTTCTCGTTTATGGAGGTGACAAAGAGCTCGTCGTAAATGGTTACGTCGATGCAAGCTTTGACACTGATCCGGTCAATTCTAAATCGCAAACCAGATACGTGTATATATTGAACGTCGGAGCTGTCAGTTGGTGCAGTTCTAAACAAAGCGTCGTGGCGGGATCTATGTGTGAAGCGGAGTACATAGCTGCTTCGGAAGCAGCGAATGAAGGAGTCTGGATGAAGGAGTTCATATCCGATCTAGGTGTCATACCTAGTGCATCGGTTTCAATGAAAATCTTTTGTGACAATACTGGTGCAATTGCCTTGGCAAAGGAATCCAGATTTCACAAGAGAACCAAGCACATCAAGAGACGCTTCAATTCCATCTGTGACCAAGTCCAGATGGGAGACATGAAGATTTGCAAGATACCTACAGATCTGAATGTTGCAGACCCATTGACTAAGCCTCTCTCACGAGCAAAACATGATCAACACCAAGACTCCATGGGTGTTAGAATCATAACTGTGTAATCAAGATTACTGACTCTAGTGCAAGTGGGAGACTGAAGGAAATATGCCCTAGAGGCAATAATAAAGTTATTATTTATTTCCTTAATTCATGATAAATGTTTATTATTCATGCTATAATTGTATTAACCGGAAATATAATACATGTGTGAGTAAATAGACAAACAGATTGTCACTAGTATGCCTCTACTTGACTAGGTCGTTGATCAAAAGATGGTTAAGGTTTCCTAACCATAGACATGAGTTGTCATTTGATAAACGGGATCACATCATTAGGAGAATGATGTGATTGACTTGACCCATTCCGTTAGCTTAGCACTTGATCATTTTATTTTACTGCTATTTCTTTCTTCGTGACTTATAGATGTTCCTACGACTATGAGATTATGTAACTCCTGATTACCGGAGGAAAACTTTGTGTGCTACCAAATGTCACAATGTAACTGGGTGATTATAAAGGTGCTCTACATGTGTGCCGATGGTACTTGTTGAGTTGGCATGGATCGAGATTAGGATTTGTCACTTCGATTTTCGGAGAGGTATCTTTGGGCCCTCTCTGTAATGCACATCACTATAAGCCTTGCAAGCAATGTGACTAATGAGTTAGTTGCGGGATGATGCATTATGTAACGAGTAAAGAGACTTGCTGGTAACGAGATTGATCTAGGTATTGAGATACCGATAGGGCTGGACCAAAAGCTCGTAGCTCGCGAGCTTAACGAGCGCTCGATAGTTTGGCTCGTTAAGCTCGTAGCTCGCTTCTTAATGAACATAGTCAGTCATTGATTTTAGCTCGTTAAGCTTAATGATCTTAACGAGCGAGCTAACGAGTTTCACGAGTAGCTCGTTAAGCTCGTTAGTAACAACACAACACATATTTTCATATTACGTGACAAACTTTTTGTAGCACCTCAACCCGTCTATTTAATCTAATTGACATATGAGGCAACAAACTACTTTATTTCTTCTTGTAGTCACCATATTTCATCTTGAAAACCATACCTACACATTCATCATGTATATCATAACACATTATAATCTGTTAACGAGCGCTCGCGAGCGCTCACGAGCTTAACGAGCCTCAAACGAGCCGAGCCGAGCAGGGTTTTCTGCTCGTTAATCTTAACGAGCTTAACGAGCCGAGCCTTAACGAGCACGAGCTTAACGAGCCGAGCTGCTCATTAGTCCAGCCCTAGATACCGACGATCGAATCTCGGGCAAGTAACATACCGATGACAAAGGGAACAACGTATGTCATTATGCAGTTTGACCGATAAAGATCTTCATAGAGTATGTAGGAGCCAATATGGGCATCCAGGTTCTGCTATTGGTTATTGACCAGAGAGGTGTCTCGGTCATGTCTACATAGTTCTCGAACCCATAGGGTCCGCACGCTTAATGTTCGTTGACGATATAGTATTATATAAGTTATGTATGTTGGTGACCGAATGTTGTTCGGAGTCCTGGATATGATCACAGACATGACGAGGAACTCCACAATGGTTTGGAGATAAAGATTAATATATGGGATAATAGTGTTTGGTCTCCGGAAGGGTTCCAGAATTCACCGGAAGGGGTTCCGGATGTTTCCCGAAATGTTTGGGTACGAGAACAGTTTATTTGGGCCAAAGGGAAAAGCCCACAAGGTTTTTGGAAAGCGCAAAAGGAAGTTTTGCAGAGTCCAGGGGCCAGACGCCCCTGGCGTCTGGGTCCAGACGCCGGGAACCCTGGCGTCTGGCCCTAGAGTCCGAGAAGGACTCTTGCCTTTCGGGTGAAACCGACTTTCTGGAGGCTTTTACTCCAATTTCGACCCCAAGGCTCAACATTTAAATAGAGGGGCAGAGCTAGCACCAAAGACAGATCAAGAAACACCAAGCCGTGTGCCGGCAACCCCGTCTCCTCTAGTTTATCCTCCGTCATAGTTTCCGTAGTTCTTAGGCGAAGCCCTGCGGAGATTGTTCTTCACCAACACCGTCACCACGCCGCCGTGCTGCCGGAACTCATCTACTACTTCGCCCGTCTTGCTGGATCAAGAAGGCGAGGACGTCATCGAGTTGAACGTGTGCTGAATGCGGAGGTGCCGTACGTTCGGTACTTGATCGGGGCGGATCGTGAAGGTGTACGACTACATCAACCGTGTTGATAAACGCTTCCGGTTTGCAATCTTTAAGGGTATGAAGATACACTCCCCCTCTTGTTGCTATGCATCACATAGATAGATCTTGCATGATCGTAGGAAATTTTTTAAATTACCGCGTTCCCTAACATTGTTCTCTTAGCCGTGTGCGGTGCCCCCTCCACAGTTTACACCTCCGGTCATAGCGTCGTAGTGCTTAGGCGAAGCCCTGCACGGATCACATCACGGTCACCGTCATCACGTCGTTGTGCTAACGAAACTCTCCCTCGACCCTTTGCTGGATCAAGAGTTTGAGGGACGTCATCAAGCTGAACGTATCCTGAACTCGGAGGTGTCATACGTTCGGTACTAGATCGGTTGGATCGTGAAGACGTTCGACGACATCAACCGCGTTAACGTAAGGCTTCCGCTTTCGGTCTACGAGGGTATGTGGACACACTCTCCCCCTCTTGTTGCTATGCATCTCCTAGATAGATCTTGCGTGATCGTAGGATTTTTTTTGAAATTGCATGTTATGTTCCCCAACAGTGGAATCCGCGCCAGGTCTATGCTTAGATGATATGCACGAATAGAACACAAAGAGTTGTGGGCGATAATAGTCATACTGCTTACCACCAACCTCTTACTTTGATTCGGCGGTATTGTTGGATGACGCAGCCCAGACCAACATTACACGACCACGTTCATGAGACCGGTTCTACTGTAGCGACCAGACCTCAAACAATCTGATCTTTGTGCATCAGTGTCATCCCTGGATTGGTAATGCTGACACGCATAGTACTTGAAGGATTTATAACAGAGTAGCAATCACACACTTATTACATCTAATGTCTCAAAAGAGAACTTATTACAATAAATATGGCTTAAGGCCATCTAATAACGATAACATCGGAAGGCTTGGAAGATAAGCGAGTCCATCAACTCCAACGACATCACTGAGTATAGAACCACGACCTAAGGCACCTTACTCGTTGTCTAAAAAGCCTGCAACATGAACGTTGCAGCCCGAAAACGAGTCAGCACATGGAATATGCTGGCAATGTAACACATAGAGAGTAATGAACAGAATAGTACTATACTACATGCATATATGGCTGGTGGAAAGCTCTATGGTTACAGTTTTTGCGTAAAGCCAATTTTTCCCTACTACAAAGGAATAAATTTTATTTAACTATCATGGTGGTTGTTAAACATTGAGAATGGTTGACAGCATTCTCAATCCCAATTAAGCATCATCATTAAAACCCAACAATATTAATTACAGTAACATGATGAGATTCACATGATAATCCAAGTACTAGATACTCAAAACGTCCATAACCGGAGACACGGCTAACCATGATTAGTTTATACACTCTGCAGAGGTTTGCGCACTTTTCCCCGCAAGACTCGATCCCCTCCGCTTGATTTCTCGCACTACATGGTGTTTGAGAAACGGATGACCGAAACACAGTCTTTCAGAAGCATTAACTCTCTACTCTAGGTAGACCGTACCAACCTACATCCCCTACATCTGCTAGTCTACCTCTTCAAGAGCTCACGCAACTTAATCAACTATGCTAGAGCCCATAGTAGCTTGCGGCTGCACACAGAAGTTTCTAGCATGAATAATCTCATGATCCCTTTGAGCCTGGGTGGCGGTCCATAGGAGAATCACAAGGTACCCCGAGATTTCCAAAAATACAGGCAACACTGGGTTCCCCAGGTGCCTCAATCCACCTAGATGTGAATTTAAGTTGCCACCTTAAGTAAACCATTAAATTAAACAATCTCACATCTGTCATGGATACACTCACCCAATCCACGTCTACTAGCATAGCATAGCAATATAAGCAAACGTAGAAGTAACTCCCAAAGGTTTGATAATAAACAGGTAATAGGTTCTACCTCATCTACTTCCCAAAACCCACATATTAATCAGATCCTAATCATGCAATTGTTTGAGGATTGATCTAATGCAATAAAACAGGGTAGTAAAGAGGTATGATCAAAGTGTTACTTGCCTTGCTGATGATCCGTGAAACCTAGAGATTCGAAGTAGCAAGCGGCGCACTCCGGGTACTCTATCGCAAACAAACAAGCATACAATAAACACTCATCTAATGCACAGGTAAAACTCAAATAAAAGATCTAATCAGAAAGTTCAACTTAGGAACTCCCGTTTGCAACAAGAATCAAATCAAACGAAGCAAAAAAACTCAAACGGCGAGAGAAACAAGCTTTGTTTACTAATCTGGACCTAAGTCAAATTTTACAGTAGCAAAAACGTGTTTGAGTTGGTTAAACCGAAAGAGGGTTTCGAGATGAAACTCTAGGCGCTTGAATCGCCTGATTCCGATAAACGAGCGAAAAGTAATACTAAAACGAAAATCGGATCAGAAATCACGATCAGAAATAATCGCGGAAAAATTCGAGAAAAAGAAAAACTGACGAACAGGCTAACGAACGAATGTTCACTGTCTGCGGCAAAACGACGAAAACAGTTCGTTAAACGAACGTACGGATGAACGTCCGCAAAATAAATAAACCGGAAAAAAACTAAACTGATCTATAAAAAAATAAACCGAGGGTTGTAAAAAACCGACGGTTAACCGGCAAAAACGGTGGCGGATCCGGCGGCTACCTCGACGGCGGGACTGGAGGCGGCGGGACGGCGGCGGCTCCGGCGATGGCGGCGGCGGCGACGGGCGGCGGCGGGGCTCGGCGGCGCGGGGCTCAGCGGCGCGGGGCTCGGGCGGCGGCGGCTCGGGCGGCGACGGGACTCGGCGGCGACGACTGGCGGCGGTGGTGCGGACGGGGCTAGGCTAGGGTTTCGGGGGGGCTGGCGGCTCGGGCCTCCCGGCTTATAAGGCCGGCTGGGCCAGGAGTCCGGGACGGACACGACCCGGTAGGTCGGTTCGTTTAAAAGAAACATTACACGCAGAAAAACTATTAAAAGAAATACTAAACGGACTCCAAAAATCCCGAAATAAATTTTCCCCGACTTCTAAAATCAAGTCCGACAAGATGAACATTTATTTGGGTCTAAAATGCAATTTTGGAGAACGCGCATTTTTCCTAAATTCAAATAAAATAGCAATAAACTCCAAAATAAAATCTTATTTGATTTTATTATTAAATCCTCAATATTTCTTTATTTTGGGAAAGTCATTTTATTCCCTCTCACATATTTTCAGAATAAAAATAATTGAAGATAAATAAATAAAATCAAATGATCCTATTTTCCAAATTTGAGAAAACCCAAATATGAAAATAACGAAATCCCCAACTCTCTCCGTGGGTCCTTGAGTTGCGTAGAATTTCTAGGATCGAGCCAAAATGCAATAAATATGATATGTAGTGATGATCAAATGTATAACATTCCAAATTGAAAATTTGGGATGTTACACCTATCCCCTTAAGATGAATCTCGCCCTCGAGATTCGGGTTGGCTAGAAAATAGGTGAGGGTGGTCCTTCAGCAGACCTTCCTCTCGCTCCCAGGTGGCTTCATCCTCGGTGTGGTGGCTCCACTGAACTTTGCAAAACTTGATAACCTTCCTGCAGGTGACTTGGCTGGAGTACTCAAGAATCTTGACTGGTTTCTCCTCATAGGTCAAATCACTATCCAGCTGAATCGCTTCCAGTGGCACTGTATCTCTCAGCGGTATATCGGCCATCTCTGTGTGGCACTTCTTCAACTGGGAAATGTGGAACACGTCGTGAACTCCTGACAATCCTTCGGGCAATTTCAACTTGTAAGCAACTTCTCCCATACACTCCAAAACTTTGTATGGTCCCACAAAACGCGGCGCTAACTTCCCCTTAACTCCAAAGCGCTTAACTCCTCGAAGTGGAGATACACGAAGATAAACTCTGTCTCCAATTTCGTAAATAGTCTCCTTACGTTTAGAATCTGCGTAGCTCTTTTGCCTGGACTGGGCTACCTTGAGCCTATCGCGAATCAACTTCACCTTCTGTTCAGACTCCTTAATCAAATCTGGTCCAAACAACTGGCGGTCTCCAACTTCATCCCACGATAATGGGGTCCTGCACCTCCTTCCGTACAAGGCTTCCAAAGGTGTCATCTTCAAGCTGGATTGATAACTGTTGTTGTAGGAGAACTCTACATATGGCAAATTGTCGTCCCACCTAGATCCATAATCTAGCGCACAAGCTCTCAGCATATCCTCCAAAATCTGATTGACTCTCTCGGTGTGTCCATCTGTCTGCGGATGAAAAGCTGTACTGAACTCTAGCCTGGTACCCAAAGTTTCGTGCAACTGATTCCAGAACTTTGAGGTAAACTGGTTCCTCTATCTGACACAATGCTCCTCGGAACTCCATGCAGACATACAATCCTGTTCATGTAGATCTTTGCCAACTTAGCACTGGTGTAGGTGGTCTTCACTGGGATGAAATGAGCTACCTTCGTCAAACGATCGACTACAACCCAAATCGAGTCGTAGCCTGAACGAGTCCTGGGCAATCCCATGATAAAATCCATGCCTAGCTTATCCCACTTCCATTCGGGTATCGGCAATGGTTGTAGCAATCATGCTGGCTTCTGATGCTCTGCCTTCACTCTCTGACATACATCACATACTGCTACATACTCCACAATATCCTTCTTCATTCCGGTCCACCAGAAAGTGTCTTTCAAATCCAGATACATCTTGGTACTTCCTGGGTGAATTGAATATGGTGAATCATGGGCCTCCTATAAAATCAACTTCCTGATCTTTGGGTCATTGGGCACATAAACACGGTCCTCAAACCATAGGGTATCGTGCTCATCCTCGCAAAATCCCTTAGCTTTTCCTTGCTCATCTTCTCCCTTATCTCGGCAATCTCCTTGTCAGTCTTTTGGGCTTCTCTGATCTTATCCAGTAATGTAGATTGAATCTCCAATTCTACTACATAGCCTCTCGGAACTATCTCCAAACATAGTTCACGAAGGTCCTCGGCTAACTCTTTTGGTAACTCTCCGGTCATGAGTGTGTTTACATGGCTCTTATGGCTCAACGCATCGGCTATTACGTTAGCCTTCCCGGTGTGATAATGCAATCTCATATCGTAATCCTTGATGAGCTCCAACCATCTCCTTTGCTTGAGATTCAACTCCTTATGTGTGAAGATGTACTTCAAACTCTTGTGATCCGTGTACACCTCACACTGGTTTCCGATGAGAAAATATCTCCAAGTCTTCAATGCATGCACTACGGCTGCTAACTCCAAATCATGTGTAGCATAATTCAACTCGTGCGGCTTAAGCTATCGTGAGGCATATGAAACAACTCTTCCTTCCTGCATAAGCACTACTCCAAGTCCTTGACGAGAAGCGTCGCAATATACTTCACAATTCTTGCGCTGATCGGGCAGAATCAAGACTGGTGATGTAACCAAACGTTTCTTCAACTCCTGGAAACTGGCCTCACATTCCTCAGTCCATTTAAACTTGGTGTCCTTCTTCAATAAATCCGTCATGGGCTTTGCAATCTTCGAGAAATTCTCAATGAACCTCCGGTAGTTCCCTGCGAGTCCGAGAAAACTCTGGATCTCTCCAACTATTGTTGGGGCTTCCCAATTTGTCACGGTGACAACTTTGGTGGGCTCTACTACGATCCCTTCTCCAGATATAACATGTCCGAGAAATCCAACTTCCTTCAACCAAAACTCACATTTGCTGAACTTGGCATATAAGTGATGTTCTCTGAGCATCTCCAGTACCAAACGGAAATGCTCCTTGTGCTCCTCTTCATTCTTCGAGTATACCAAAATATCATCAATGAACTCCACAACGAACTTATCCAAAAATTTACCTTGTTCATCATGTTCATGAAATAGGCAGGTGCGTTAGTCAGACCAAATGACATAATGGTATACTCGTACAACCCATACCTGGTGGTAGAAGTCGTCTTAGGTATATCCCGCTCTCGAATTTTCAACTAGTGGTATGCTGATCGCAAGTCGATCTTGGAAAATACCTTAGCTCCTTGCAATCGGTCAAACAAGTCATTGATCATCGGTAGTGGGTACTTATTTTTGATTGTCACCTCATTCAATCCTCGATAATCAACAACCGTCCTCAATGATCCATCCTTCTTCTTGTGACGCCCGGATAATCACGTGACAACAATTCCTTGGTAATGATGCCACGTCACCATGATTACTGTTGTTAAACTCACGTTGGTTCGAAACCGATTCAAATTCGAATTCACAATCAAGTCAAACAACAAAAGTTTTCAAACTTTAAAACTAAAATGTTCGAGTTGTGCCAAAAGAATGCAAAGGTAATTGTGGTGCAGAAACCCCACTTTTGTAAAATGTTTTACTACACTAAAATGATTAAAACAGTAGTTAAAATGATTAAATAAGTGCCTTTGATATTTTAAGAAATGCTAAACTATTTTTATTTTGAGGTAAAACTTATTGGATTAGTGGATTATTTTGAAACACTATTTTTGGAGCTATTGTCATATTTTACTAAACTAAAAAAATAAAGTGTAAATAAAAAAACAGAAAAAAAACAGAAGAAAATAAAAGCCCCCCCCTCGCTGGGCCTCGGCCCAGCTGGCCATCGGGCTAGCCACGCCGGCCTAGCCGGCGCCCCACTCCCCTCCTCCATATCCCCCACCCCGACCGAACCCTAGGGAAACCACCCCCCACAGACACTTCACCCATCAATCCACATCTGGATCGGGATTATCCCCGTTGCCCCGCACGAACCCCCCACTCCTCCAGCACGAACCCTCACTCCTCCTGACCGAGACCCCCACCCTCTCCCGTTCTCCAGCGTTGCCAAGCACCCCGCGCCCGACCCCCTTGCCGTGATGGAGCTCCACCTCACCGGCGTGCCCGTTGCCTGAGGTCTCAGCCGATGCCGCCATCGCCCCGTGTGCCTCGGCATCCTCATCGCCCCGTGCCGAGGCCGCCGTTCCTGCACCGCACCCTCGACCCTGTCGCCCCGCCGCACTCGTCGCCGTTAACCCGGACGCCGACCCTTTCTCGTCCTCCTCCTCGAGCATGCCTCACTCAACTACAGGGCTATGTGAGCCCGCTTCCCTTCCCCTCTTCCTCCCTGGCAGACCCACCGTCGAGCTTGTTGCCGCTGCTGTAGTGCTTCTCTGGCTCAGGCAAGCACACCACGGTGCTTCTGGCATCGCCTGGCGGCTGCCTAGCCCTTCGGTGCTTTGCGTGAGTGCTCCTCGCACCGCCCCCCCTTGAGTTCTTGCTTCGACCGCCGCCCCGCACCGTCCTGCTGCCTTCGCTCTGCCCCCCTGCTCACCTTGTCGCGCTGACCCTTGCGCTGTCCCCTTGCCCTGCACGCCCCGCTCTCCCACCGCCCACCGTTGGGCGCAACTCCGGCCGGCCGGCTCCCTGCGCCCGCTGGTCGCAGCCAGATGCACCCCGCCCCCCGCGCCCCTGGGCGAGCGCCGTGGCGGGCGCCAACGCGCCACATCCACCGCCCGGTGCCCGCTAAGGCCCCCAGGGCCCTATGACAAAGGGGCCCCACCCCTGGAATGTTTAAAAAATAGATAAAAAAAGAAGAATTAATAAATAAATAAATACAAATATTAATCAATTAATTAATTAATTAACTAAATTAGTTAAACTTAATTAATTGTGTTTAATTAACCTAATCAATTAACTAAACTAATTAAACCTGTTTAGTTAGCCTTAGTCTATGATAGGTGGGTCACACTGGACCCTCATGCTAGGTTTGACCTGGTCAGCTGGGTTTGACCTGTTGACGTCATGGTGATGTCATGCTGACATCACCTTTCACCATTCTGGATAATCTTTGATTTAAATATTTAAATAAATTAAAAAATGCATAAAACTTTGATAAATCATAGGAAATAAACCATAACTCGGATGAAAATACTTTGTACATGAAAGTTGCTCAGAACAACGAGACGAATCCGGGTACGCAGCCCGTTCGTCTGCCACACATCCCTAGCATAGCAAACACGCAATTTTCCCCCTCCGATTCATCTGTCCGAAAACGCGAAACACTGGGGATACTTTCCCGGATGTTTCCCCCCTTTGCCGGTATCACCTATCCCCACGATAGATTACCCCTGGCACCGTGTATTGCCTTGTTATATTTTGTGCGATGCTTTGTTTGCTCCGTATTTACTGTATCTTGCCCCTCTTCTTCTCCGGTAGACCCCGAGACCGACGCCGCTGCTACCCAGTACGACTACGGTGTTGACGACCCCTTCTTCTCGGCTGAGCTTCCAGGCAAGCCCCCCCTTGATCACCAGATATCGCCTATTCTTCTCTCTACTGCTTGCATTAGAGTAGTGTAGCATATTACTGTTCGGTTACTCCTATTCTGTTGCATAGCCTGTCATTGTTGCTACAGTCATTGATACCTTACCCGCAATCCTAAATGCTCAATATAGGATGCTAGTTTATCATCATTGGCCTTACATTCTTGTCAGTCTGCCTTGCTATACTATCGGGCCGTGATCACTCGGGAGGTGATCACGGGTTTTTACTATACATACATATACTATACAGATGGTGACTAAAGTCGGGTCAGCTCGTTGAGTACCCGCAAGTGATTCTGATGTGAGGGCTGGAAGGACAAGTGGCTCCATCCCGGTAGAGGTGGGCCTGGGTTCCCAATGGCCCCCGTCTGTTACTTTGTGGTGGAGCGACAGGGCAGGTTGAGACCACCTAGGAGAGAGGTGGGCCTGGCCCTAGTCGGCGTTCGCGGCTACTTCGTAATAACACGCTTAACGGGATCTTGGTATTTTATCTGAGTCTGGCCACTGGCCTATACGCACTAACCAACTACGCGAGAACAATTGTGGGCACTCCACGTCGTGGTATCAGCCGAAGCCTTGTAGACGTCAGCGACTGAGCAGCGCGCGCCGAATTGGACTGGAATGCCTGCTCTTGTATTAGGGAGGCTAGGTCTGCTTCCGGCTGCCCACGCAACATGCAGGTGTGCAATGGGCGATGGGCCGAGACCCCTGCGCCATAGGAGTTAGACCGGCGTGCTGACCTCTCTGTTAGGCCTAGGTGGGGCTGCGACGTGTTGATCTTCCGAGGCCAGGCATGACCCAGGAAAGTGTGTCCGGCCAAATGGGATCGAGCGTGTTGGGTTATGTTGTGCACCCCTGCAAGGAAGTTTATCTATTTGAATAGCCGTGTCCCTCGGTAAAAGGACGACCCGAAGTTGTACCTTGACCTTATGACAACTAGAACCGGATACTTAATAAAACACACCCAGAAAAGTTCCAGAGACATCCCGGTGGTCGCTTTCCCATAGGGGGACGAGGGGAGGATCGCCGGGTAGGATTATGCTATGTGATGCTACTTGGAGGACTTCAATCTACTCTCTTCTACATGTTGTAAGACGGAGGCTGCCAGAAGCGTAGTCTTCGTCAGGATTAGCTATGCCCCTCTTATTCTGGCATTCTGCAGTTCAGTCCACCGAGATGGCCCTTTACACATATACCTATGCATATGTAGTGTAGCTCCTTGCTTGCGAGTACTTTGGATGAGTACTCACGGTTGCTTTTCTCCTTCTTTTCCCCCTTTCCCTTCTACCTGGTTGTCGCAACCAGATGCCGGAGCCCAGGAGCCAGACGCCACTGTCGACGACGTCTACTGCATTGGAGGTGCATACTACTACGTGCAGGCTGCTAACGACGACCAGGAGTAGTTAGGAGGATCCCAGGCAGGAGGCCTGCGCCTCTTTCAATCTGTATCCCAGTTTGTGCTAGCCATCTTATGGCAACTTGTTTAACTTATGACTGTACTTAGATATTGTTGTTTTCGCTGACTCGTCTATGATCGAGCACTTGTATTAGAGCCGTCGAGGCCCCTGGCTTGTAATATGATGCTTGTATGACTTATTTATGTTTTTAGAGTTGTGTTGTGATATCTTCCCGTGAGTCCCTAATCTTGATCGTACACGTTTGCGTGCATGATTAGTGTATGTTTGAATCGGGGGCGTCACAAGTTGGTATCAGAGCTGACTGCCTGTAGGAATCCCCCTTCCACACTCCTTGGCCGAAGTCGAGTCTAGTCACTACAAAGTTTTTACTAACATGGTTGTGCGGCTTACGGGCCCACGTCGCCATTGGGTGGTATTAGGATCTTTTACTTCTCGTCTACACTCCGGGACTCTGATCTCTCTTCTATTCGGGTTAAATGATTTTGCTAACTCTAACTCTAGGTTCTCGTAACTATCTCTCCCGAAGAGCCATCATTCTGGAAGATCACCTGCTTCGTCAGAAGATTCTGAGGATATCCCTCAATATTTTCTCGAGACCCTGGTGCTCATCGCCTTTGCAATTCACCGCCACAGATATATCCCTATGGATATCTGCATGCACTTGTCATTCTCATGATCATTTCTCGTCGCTCTTGTTGTTACAAGATGCCTCGAACTATTTTCCGTTGCCCCGAGAATCCTTTGAGTTTACTGTCTTGTAGTTTTATTTCGCATGAAAACCCTTACGGTTTTTTCTCACATTTATCGAGGATCCATTCTTCTCAATTGTTCATGTGTCTCACAAAATTCTTCAGAATACTTTTCGATCTTTCGAAAATCCTCTGCAGCCTGTTATTCTTGAAATTCTTGTCTACTTGCATTATGGTTAATTCCATATGACTAGTAGTCCTCGATAACAGGTTATCCTTTTTAAAATTATCTTTCCGACTCAGACGTCATTCCGGACATGAGTTGGTTCTCGGCAATTCAAACCTTTATTGATTGTCCAACTAAGTGTTTTCAACTTATCCATCCTTGATCAGAGCGTCTGCTTCTGATCCTTCGTTTTGGAAACCAAAATTTCTTTCTATTTAAGCATCAGACTAATCAGGTGATTCTTGAACCTGATGCCTCTGCATTCTTTCTTCCTCTGAGTGAGTACCGATACTCACATCAGCTCCGTTGCAGATCGCCCGATCCATTGTTGGATTTTTATCCGACAGTGTCCTTCATATTCAATCACCTTGTGAATTCTTCCCCTGATACATAATGCCTTTGGTAAATTGTATCCTCTGCTTGGCCAACCATGCTCTGCTTTCGAGCTTGTGTGTTTACTTTTGAAACTTGTAGTATATGTTACTAAGATGCCCGATGGGTTGAACCTATGCCTTCCCCTAATCCGTGAGAACCCAAAAGTTTTCACAAGTCATACTCTTCCCGTGTTTTACCAAATAAAATTCCAACACTATCAAAGCGAGAGGTGAATGAAAGGTCATGCATTGAAGAAGTGGGAGTCGACCTTGAACTTTGTGTTCATGCCCATGGACACGATGTAGATCGTATCATTAAAGCTTCTCTTCAATTAAATATTCCCTTGGTATAAGTTTATCTTAGATCTGGGATCTGGCATTTTGCAATCGTGGTTCCTGCCATGTTCTCCTTTTAAATACTGTTTCTCGGACAAGTTGAAGTACACCTCTTCCGGCCATGTTCTTATGTAGATCATTACACCTGTCCAACCTTTACTTTGATCTACCGTCGAGTATTACACTCTAGTATCTCAAGAATATCATTGAACTGCATAACTTCTTATGGGTTCTTCATCAACTGTTATTTCTCACAGGTTCCAATTTTCATGGGTTCTGGGTTGTCGTCAACCGAGAACACTCATAAGTGAATCAATTCCGCACTCTGATTCAATAACTCTAAGTAATCTTTGTTGCTTATGAGTTTATTAATCCTTCAAGTCATTCCTAGCCTGATCGGCTATATCATTATAGAGCAACTTTTTAACTGTGCTACCTGGTCCTTCTTCCCAGAGCACAATTTTCGACGATAAGCTAAGCTTACGCCGACTTTCCTCATCATATAATTTTGCCTTGTACAACAACCTTGATTTTGAGTATGTGATGTACCCGTGGTTCCAATAACCTTTCGCTTCATCATTCCTTTGACTTGATGTCATCGCCGATCGATTACAGCTTTATGAAATCTCTCGACAATTGTGTCGTGATCATCATCAACATTTTGATCTCTTCGAGGATATCAATCAAATTCATAATGGGGAATACCATCCTTGCCCCTCGATGATTTGTGTTACCATCGGCAACATCATTACCTTCCTCTCATCACAAACATGTTCATGTTATGGATGCGACTTGCTATACGGCTTGTATTATGTTCTACCTTGAAGTGTTACTATCTTTTATGCCAAGGATGTTGTGAGGATTGCTCCACCTCTTAAGAATTCTTGGTATAGTGATACTTCTCACCGTCACCATTCTTTCTTGGTCCCCGTGTTGATTCTGAACGGTACTGTTTGGATTCTGCCCTTCTAGCAAATCTATTGCTTTGAAGTTAATGGTTGATAGTTTCATTCTAAGTCTATTGCTTATTGAATCATCATTCAAACATTGATCGTGCTACCTAGTCCAGATTTCTGGGTGCACCCTTCTATCATTGTTAAATTGTGTATGTTTTCCTGGAGCATACATCATTATATCATTGATCTGACTAATGTTATCTCCTTGTTCACATAATTGTGGAAATCCATCTTTTTGGAAATATCAATGAATTGTCGCTGAGTCAATCAGCCACCTCCTCATCCTCTCCTTGGTTTAATGATGAACTCTTGATTCGGAACTTGCTGCCATAGTTCATTTCTCGAGGATCTTACAATTTCTTCTCGTCACTTTGTGTTGCACCTTTTATTCTCAGGCATCCTGAGTCTGAGGTGTCCTGACACCAATCAGATTTGAAACTTGGTCAGATATGATGGTTGGAACATTTTCCAAGAGTCATAACATTGGTCTTTATATAACACAGTAAGGTGATATCATGCCTAGCACACCTGGTCGGACGACCTATTGTTATAGTTTCCTTTTTAGCAAGCTTAGCGATTCTTCCATGAGGAAGTCGTAAGACTTACTTTATAAGTTGTTCCTGATGGATCATTTGCATATCCAAAGTCCGACCTTTGCTTGAATACCATGTCAATGCTGTCTCGAAGCATGTATGTGGCACTCCTATCATCAATAGGAACATTTGAAGCACAATGCTAAATTTTCTTTATCAATTATTCAAACATTGTTGTTTGGGTAATGTCATGAAATTCCTCTCCCCTTACCTAAATGGTTTTGTACTTCTATACTGTCATGGATATGATGCTCAGTTGGTCCTTGGGAAGGATATACCCTTAAATATGTGTTTAAAGACATTTTCCTTTCCATTGTTCTGTTTAATTCGATAATTATATTATCCTTCCATTGTTTGGTTTAACCTTTCTTGAGGTCTATATGATCTAAGCAGTAATATTCTCCTGCTTATGTAAACACCTCGGTGTACAATTCTGTCAGCAAGACCCTGTTACTATAGTTGATGACATTCCGGTAGCCAACGATGGATGAGAACTTTGCCTAATGGTTCGCCTCGTTCAGTGAGCAAGAAAATGGTTCTCTTCGTCCCTCGCCCTTGGTATCGACATTGTTGCTGAAATAACTGATTGGCTACCCTCTGACATGCCTTGCTATCATGACCGTGCAAGATGTCATCGCTCCTCCTACTTTTAACCCACATGGTGGGCCCATAACCCACAGTTCCACATGATCGAAAACTGACTCTCCTATACACCCGTTTTGCCAAAGTTATTCCTCGCGCATGGATTAATATGTAATTCGTGAGCCACCTTCCTAGAGATCAATTCTAGTATCGGACACAGTACTTATTCCCATTACTCTGAACCCCTTTCACACTCTGTTTCAGGCAACGAACAATTGCCTATCCGCTTCAAACTTCTTAGTGCACCTTCTTATCTTGCTCTCGATATTTTCTTAAGTTTCAATTCGAGAGTTACTTTTCGCCACCTTCATCGATGTTATCGATCATATAGTCAACCTTGCAGAGGTTTGTTCTTCCGAAATACCCCCCTTATTCTGTCGTAAGTACGTTGGAGATCCTGAAGAAAGGATGTCGACTTCATCATGATGAATGGAGCATAGGAATGAAGACATCAATGTAATGGATCGACCTCTTCGAGAAGAGCAACCAAGACCAAGAAGAATCGTTAGAACTTAGTAACCTATTCTTCCCCCTTACTCCCCTCTTAAATCTCGGGACGAGATTTTTTGTAGTGGAGGAGAATTGTGACGCCCGGATAATCAAGCGACAATAATTCCTTGCTAATGATGCCACCTCACCATGATTACTGTTGTTAAACTCACGTTGGTTCAAAACCGATATAAATTCGAATTCACAATCAAGTCAAACAACAAAAGTTTTCAAACCTTAAAACTAAAATGTCCGAGTTGTGCCAAAAGAATGCAAAGGTAATTTTGGTGCAGAAACCCCACTTTTGTAAAATGTTTTACTACACTAAAAATGATTAAAACAGTAGTTAAAATGAGTAAATAAGTGCCTTTGATATTTTAAGAAAAGATAATCTTTTTATTTTGAGGTAAAACTTCTTAGAATAGTGGATTACTTTGAAACACTATTTTTGGAGCTATTGTCATATTTTACTAAACTAAAAAAATAAAGTGTAACTAAAAAAACAGAAAAAAAACAACAGAAGAAAATAAAAGCCCACCCCCTTCGCTGGGCCTCGGCCCAGCTGGCCATTGGGCTAGCCAGGCCGGCCCAGCCGGCGCCCCACTCCCCTCCTCCGTATCCCCCACCCCGATCGAACCCTAGGGCAACCACCCCCCCACACACACTTCCCCCATCGATCCAGATCTGGATCAGGATCATCCCCGTTGCCCCGCACGAACCCCCCACTCCTCCCGTACGAACCCCCACTCCTCCTGACCGAGACCCCCACCCTCTCCCGTTCTCCAGCGTCGCCGTTCCTGCGCCGCGTCCTCGACCCCGTCGCCCCGCCGCACTCGTTGCCGGCAACCCGGACGCCGCCCCTTCCTTGTCCTCCTCCTCGAGCATGCCTCGCTCAACTACAGGGCTATGTGAGCCCCCTTCCCTTCCCCTCTTCCTCCCTGGCAGACCCGCCGTCGAGCTTGTTGCCGCTGCTGTAGTGCTTCTCTGGCTCAGGCAAGCACACCACGGTGCTTCTGGCATCGCGTGGGAGCTGCCTAGCCCTTCAATGCTTTGCGTGAGTGCTCCTTGCACCGCCCCCTCGAGTTCTTGCTTCGGCCGCCGCCTCGCACCGTCCTGCTGCCTTCGCTTCGCCCCCCTGCTCGCCATGTCGCGCTGACCCTTGCGCCGTCCCCTTGCCCTGCACGCTCCGCTCTCCCACCGCCCACCGCTGGGCGCAACTCCGGCCGGCCTTCTCCCCGCGCCCGCTGGTCGCAGCCAGATGCACCCCGCCTCTCGTGCCCCTGGGCAAGCGCTGTGGCGGGCGCCCACGCGCCGCATCCACCGCACGGTGCCCGCTAAGGCCCCCAGGGCCCTATGACAAAGGGGCCCCACCCCTGGAACGTTTTAAAAAAATAGATAAAAAAGAAGAATTAATAAATAAATAAATACAAATATTAATCAATCAATTAATTAACTAAGCAAAATAGTTAAACTTAATTAATTGTGTTTAATTAACCTAATCAATTAACTAAACTAATTAAACCTGTTTAGGTAGCCTTAGTCTATGACAGGTGGGTCACACTAGACCCCCATTCTAGGTTTGACCTGGTCAGCTGGGGTTGACCTGCTGACGTCATGGTGATGTCATGCTAACATCACCTTTCACTATTCTGGATAATGTTCGATTTAAATAACTAAATAAATTAAAAAATGCATAAAACTTTGATAAATCATAGGAAATAAACCATAACTCAGATGAAAATACTTTGTACATGAAAGTTGCTCAGAACGACGAGACGAGTCCGGATACGCAGCCTGTTCGTGTGCCACACATCCCTAGCATAGCAAACACGCAATTTCCCCCCTTCGGTTCATCTGTCCGAAAGCGCGAAACACCGGGGATACTTTCCCGGATGTTTCCCCCCTTCGCCGGTATCACTTATCCACGCGTTAGATTACCCTTGGCACTGCGTATTGCCTTGTTATATTTTGTGTGATGCTTTTTTTGCTCCATATTTACTGTATCTTCCCCCTCTTCTTCTCCAGTAGACCCCGTGACCGACGTCGCTGCTACCCAGTACGACTACGGTGTTGACGACCCCTTCTTCTCGGCTGAGCTTCCAGGCAAGCCCCCCCTTGATCACGAGATATCGCCTATTCTTCTCTCTACTGCTTGCATTAGAGTAGTGTAGCATGTTACTGTTCGGTTACTCCTATTCTGTTGCATAGCCTGTCATTGTTGCTACAGTCGTTGATACCTTACCCGCAATCCTAAATGCTTAGTATAGGATGCTAGTTTATCATCATTGGCCTTACATTCTTGTCAGTCTGCCTTGCCATACTATCGGGTCGTGATCACTCGGGAGGTGATCATGGCTTTTTACTATACATACATATACTATACAGATGGTGACTAAAGTCGGGTCAGCTTGTTGAGTACCAGCAAGTGATTCCGATGTGGGGGCTGGAAGGGTAGGTGGCTCCATCTCGGTAGAGGTGGGCCTGGGTTCCCGACGGCCCCCGACTGTTACTTTGTGGTGGAGCGACATGGCAGGTTGAGACCACCTAGGAGAGAGGTGGGCTTGGCCCTGGTCGGTGTTCGCGGCTACTTCATAATAACACGCTTAACGAGATCTTGGTATTTGATCTGAGTCTGGCCATTGGCCTATACGCACTAACCAACTACGCGGGAACAATTATGGGCACTCCACGTCATGGTATCAGCCGAAGCCTTCTAGACGTCAGCGACTGAGCGGCGTGCGCCGGATTGGACTGGAACGCCTGCTCTTGTATTAGGGAGGCTAGGTCTGCTTCCGGCCGCCCACGCAACATGCAGGTGTGCAATGGGCGATGGGCGCAGACCCCTGCGCCATAGGAGTTAGACCGGCGTGCTGACCTCTCTGTTAGGTCTAGGTGGGGCTGCGACATGTTGATCTTCCGAGGCCGGGCATGACCCAGGAAAGTGTGTCCTGCCAAATGGGATCGAGCGTGTTGGGTTATGTGGTGCACCCCTGCAGGGAAGTTTATCTATTCGAACAGCCGTGTCCCTCGGTAAAAGGACGACCCGGAGTTGTACGTTGACCTTATGACAACTAGAACCAGATACTTAATAAAACACACCCAGACAAGTTCCAGAGACATCCCGATGGTCGCTTTCCCACAGGACGATGAGGGGAGGATCGCCGGGTAGGATTATGCTATGCGATGCTACTTGGAGGACTTCAATCTACTCTCTTCTACATGCTGCAAGACGGAGGCTGCCAGAAGCGTAGTCTTCGACAGGATTAGCTATCCCCCTCTTATTCTGGCATTCTGCAGTTCAATCCCCCGATATGGCCCTTTACACATATATCCATGCATATGTAGTGTAGCTCCTTGCTTGTGAGTACTTTGGATGAGTACTCACGGTTGCTTTTCTCCCTCTTTTCCCCCTTTCCCTTCTACCTGGTTGTTGCAACCAGATGCCGGAGCCCAGGAGCCAAACGCCACCGTCGACGACGACTACTACACTGGAGGTGCCTACTACTACGTGCAGGCTGCTGACGACGACCAGGAGTAGTTAGGAGGATCCTAGGCAGGAGGCCTGTGCCTCTTTCAATCTGTATCCTAGTTTGTGCTAGCCATCTTATGGCAACTTGTTTAACTTATGACTGTACTCAGATATTGTTGCTTCCGCTGACTCGTCTATGATCGAGCACTTGTATTCGAGCCCTCGAGGCCCCTGGCTTGTAATATGATGCTTGCATGACTTATTTATGTTTTTAGATTTGTGTTGTGATATCTTCCCGTGAGTCCCTGATCTTGATCGTACATGTTTGCGTGCATGATTAGTGTACGATTGAATCAGGGGCGTCACACTTCTCCACTAGAAGCACTGGCGATCCCCAAGGTGAAGAACTTGGGCGAATATAGCCTTTATCCAGTAACTCCTTAATCTGCTTCTTAATCTCCTCCAAATCTTTTGCGGGCATCCTGTACGGTCTCTTAGACATCGGCCCTGTGCCTGGCAAAAGCTCAGTCAAAAACTCAATGTCTCGATCCAGTGGCATGCCTGGTAAATCCTCTGGAAAAACGTCAGGAAAATCCTTCACCACTGGTACTTCTTCCTGTACAACCCCTGATAAGGAATTCACTCAAGTCCTCTTCGGCACATGCCGGGATACATACTTGATCCTTCTTCCTCCTGGCGTGGTAAGCAAAATCGACTTACTGGCGCATTCAATGTTCCCTCCATACTTTGATAACCAATCCATGCCTAATATCACATCTAGTCCTTGCGATTCCAGTACTATTAGGTCTGAGGGAAACACGTAGTTACCAATCCTGAATGGTAACCGATCACACCATAGACTAGCCATATACTCTGCTCCTGGCGAGGTTACTAACATGGGTGTCCTAAGGGCTTGGGTTGGCAGGTTATACTTATCCACAAATCCCCTTGATATGTATGAATGTGATGCACCAGTATGAAAAAGAACAATTGCAGTAAATGACTTAACCAAAAACTTACCTATTACTGCATCTGGTTGGGCTTCAACCTCCTCCACGCTAACGTGGTTCACCTGTCCTTTGTTAAAAGGATTGGGCTTCTTTCCAGAACTTCCATTGCCGTTTCCATTCTTTGCTTCAGGACATTCAGTGGCATAATGTCCAGTCTTCTGGCATTTGTAACAGGTGATGTGGCTCAGATCCTTCTTGGCTGGTGTTGATGGGTTGGTGCTATTCTGTCTGTTGCTTCCTCCATTCCCATTACCATCCTTGGGGCCACTATGGTTGTGCGAACTACCTCCTCCATGGGTATGCTGAAAATGTCCTCCCGAGTTCGGGGTAAAACGAGGCTTCTGCTGAGCTCCGAAATTGTACTTTCCTTGTCCATACTTCCTCTTGCGGCTATCAATCTGCTGCTGCTTCCCTTCAATCATAAGAGCTCTATCTACCAACTCCTGGTAGTTGTTGAAGGTTGCTACCATCAACTGCATGCTCAGCTCATCATTCAATCCTTTCAGAAACTTCTCCTACTTAGCTGCATCAGTAGCAACGTCATCTGGGGCATAACATGCTAGCTTACTAAAGTCATCCACATACTGACCAATAGTACGTCCTCCCTGGCGTAGGTTGCAAAATTCACGCTTCTTCATGGCCATTGCTCCTGCTGAAACATGGGCAGTACGGAAAGCCTGTTGAAACTGATCCCATGTGACAGTGTCGATAGGATAAGTGGCTGTGAAATTCTCCCACCATGATGCTGCGGGTCCTTCAAGCTGATGTGCGGCAAAACACACCCTCTCCGCATCTGTGCATCCTCCAGTGGTCAACTCCCTTGCTGTCTTGCGGATCCAATCATCTACAACAATCGGCTCGGTGCTACTGGAGAACACCGGCGGATTCAACCTAAGAAAACAGGTTAAGTGATCAACTAGTGGTGGTGGTGGTGGGTTGTTGTTGTTCCCCTGATTCTGATTCTGGACTAGTATCTGCATCAATACATTCTGCTGCTGGATCAACTGGGTGAGCTCCGGTGGGAAAGCAAATCCATTGTCACGTCTCGGAGGCATCTGAGGTTTTAGAAAAGATGAGAATTTAGAATAGAACGAGGTCTAGGGAGAAAACACTACCCGTATGCACATGAGACAAAAGCAAACAATATCACTTCAATCAATTCAAACAAGGGCATACAACGGTCTAGCTATCGTTACAAAAGTGCTCAGGCTATACTATATACATGGGGGAATACTACTACTGTCATGGTGGTCAGCTAGAAAAACTGCTCCGATGAAGACTCCATGATATCTGCTCCAGCTTCATTAACATAGTCATCATCACTATCGTCTGGGTCCGAGTCGGTGTCGTCGATGATGATGTAGTTCTCTGGACAAGTACAATCATCATCTTCTCCTCAAGTCGCGGGAAATCCCATGAAGACTTTCAACTTCTTCTTCAAATCATCATTCTTCTCCACGAGTGTCGTCATTTCCTCCTCATATCCATCACGCGTAGACTTGAGTTCTTCCTCCAGCTCCGTGATTTTGGTCATCACCTTCTTCAGATCCATCATGCCCGCGCACATCTGGTTCTCCTGGCGTCGTATGTGCTGGTTTAACTCCTAGATGAAAGCTGCAATTGATCTATCCTTCCTGGTGCTGATCATCTCCCATTGCTCATCTCGACACCCACAAATCTGGTAGATAGTGTCCTTGAGATCCTTGTGGTAAACTTCTCCAATGCGTCCCATGGTGATGTGAGCTGCCATGCTCTTTCCTAGACTCCAGGTTGGTGCATCAAAGGGAAACTCTATGGGCTCAGTGACGGGCATGAACGTCCTTCCTGGAACTTGAACTTGAATCATCCAGCGCTCCTCTTCGGGTAAAGTGGCGATGTAGGTCCTGGTGAAGCTTGGTACTTCGATGTTCAGGTATCTAGTGACTTCCTTCATGTGGCATCCAAAGGGTGTATCTTCATCCGGTTGCGTGAACTTGTTCCTTGCATCCGCCATCCTAAAAGAGTAGAAAAGATGAGGAGTCAGAAATGAGAAGAGAGAGTAGTGATCTAGGGCTTTTATCTTAGTGGCCGTGTCCTACAGTCAGCGTGTGCTCTGATACCATCTTGTAGCGACCAGACCTCAAACAGTTTGATCTCTGTGCATAAGTGTCATCCCTGGATCGGTAATGCTGACACGCACAGTACTTGAAGGATTTATAACAAAGTAGCAACCACACACTTATTACATCGAATGTCTCAAAAGAGAACTTATTACAATAAATATGGCTTAAGGCCATCTAATAACGATAACAACGGAAGGCTTGGAAGATACGTGAGTCCATCAACTCCAACGGCATCACTGAGTATAGAACCATGACCTAAGGCACCTTACTCGTCGTCTGAAAAGTCTGCAACATGAATGTTGCAGCCCGAAAATGAGTCAGCACATGGAATATGCCGACAATGTAACACATAGAGAGTAATGAACAGAATAGTACTATACTACATGCATATATGGCTGGTGGAAATCTCTATGGTTACAATTTTTGCGTAAAGCCAATTTTTCCCTACCACAAAGGAATAAATTTTGTTTAACTATCATGGTGGTTGTTAAACATTGAGAATGGTTGACAGCATTCTCAATCCCAATTAAGCATCATCATTAAAACCCAACAATATTAATTATAGTAACATGATGAGATTCACATGATAATCCAAGTACTAGATACTCAAAACGTCCATAACCGGGGACACGGCTAACCATGATTAGTTTATACACTCTGCAGAGGTTTGCGCACTTTTCCCCGCAAGACTCGATCTCCTCCGCTTGATTTCTCGCACTACATGGTGTTTGAGAAACGGATGACCGAAACACAATCTTTCAGAAGCATTAACTCTCTACTCCGGGTAGACCGTACCAACCTACATCCCCTACATCTGCTAGTCTACCTCTTCAAGAGCTCACACAACTTAATCAACTATGCTAGAGCCCATAGTAGCTTGCGGCTGCACACGGAAGTTTCTAGCATGAATAATCTCATGATCCCTTTGAGCCTAGGTGGCGGTCCATAGGAGAATCACACGGTACCCCGGGATCTCCAAAAATACAGAAAACAGTGGGTTCCCCAGGTGCCTCAGTCCACCCAGATGTGAATTTAAGTTGCCACCTTAAGTAAACCATTAAATTAAACAGTCTCACATCTGTCATGGATACACTCACCCAATCCACGTCTACTAGCATAGCATAGCAATATAAGCAAACATAGAAGTAACTCCCAAAGGTTTGATAATAAACAGGTAATAGGTTCTACCTCATCTACTTCCCAAAACCCACATATTAATCAGATCCTAATCATGCAATTGTTTGAGGATTGATCTAATGCAATAAAACTGGGTAGTAAAGATGTATGATCAAAGTGTTACTTGCCTTGCTGATGATCCGTGAAACCTAGAGATTTAAAGTAGCAAGCGGCGCACTCTGGGTACTTTATCGCAAACAAACAAGCATACAATAAGCACTCATCTAATGCACATGTAAAACTCAAATAAGAGATCTAACCAGAAAGTTCAACTTAGGAACTCCAGTTTGCAAAAAGAATCAAATCAAACGAAGCAACAAAACTCAAACGGCGAAAGAAACAAGCTTCATTTACTAATCTAGACCTAAGTCAACTTTTACAGTAGCAAAAACTTGTTTGAGTTGGTTAAACGGAAAGAGGGTTTCGAGACGAAACTCTAGCGCTTGAATCGCCTGATTCCGATAAACGAGCGAAAAGTAATACAAAAACAAAAATCGGATCAGAAATCGCGATCAGAAATAACGTGGAAAAATCCGAGAAAAAGAAAAACTGACGAACAGGCTAACGAATGAACGTTCGCTGTCTGCGGCTAAACGAGGTAAACCGTTTGTTAAACGAACATACGAACGAACGTCCGCAAAATATATAAACCGGGGAAAAAACTAAACCGATCTATATAAAAAAATAAAAATAAACCGCGGGTTCTTAAAAAAACGACGGTTAACCGGCAAAACCGGTGGTGGATCCGGCGGCTACCTCGACGGTGGGACCAGCGGCGGCTCCAACGATGGCGGTGGCGGCGACGGGCGGCGGCGGGGCTTGGCGGCGCGGGGCTCTGGCGGCGGCGACGGCGTGACTCGACGGCGGTGGCTCGGGCGGCGGCGGCGGCGCAAATGGGGCGGGGCTAGGGTTTCGGGGGGAGGGGGGGCTGGCGGCTCGGGCCTCCCGGCTTATAAGGCCGGCCGGGCCAGGAGTCCGGGACGGACACGGCCTGGTAGGTCGGTTCGTTTTTTAAGAAAAAAAACATTACACCCAGAAAAACTATTAAAAAAAACTAAACGGACTCCAAAAATCCTGAAATAAATTTTCCCCGACTTCTAAAATCAAGCCGGACAAGATGAACATTTATTTGGGGCCTAAATGCAATTTTGGAAAACGCACATTTTTCCTAAATTCAAATAAAATAGCAATAAACTCCAAAATAAAATCTTATTTGATTTTATTATTAAATCCTCAACATTTCTTTATTTTTGGAAAGTCATTTAATTCCCTCTCGCATATTTTCATAATGGAAATAATTGAAGATAAATAAATAAAATCAAATGATCCTATTTTCAAAATTTGAGAAAACTCAAATATGAAAATAACGAAATCCCCAACTCTCTCCGTGGGTCCTTGAGTTGCGTAGAATTTCTAGGATCAAGCCAAAATGCAATAAAATATGATATGCAGTGATGATCTAATGTATAACATTCCAACTTGAAAATTTGGGATGTTACATCTACCGGCGTGCTTTGCACACAGGTGGCTGGCGGGTGTCTGTTTCTCCAACTTTAGTTCAATCGAGTTTGACTACGGCCGGTCTTTGTTAAAGTTTAAAACAACACACTTGACAAAAAATCGTTGTGGTTTTGATGCGTAGGTAAGAATGGTTCTTACTAGAAGCCCGTAGCAGCCACGTAAAACTTGCAACAACAAAGTAGAGGATGTCTAACTTGTTTTTCCATGGCATGTTGTGATGTGATATGGTCAAGACATGATGTGATATAATGTGACACCCCGAGACCGATGCTCTAGAAGACTTCCAGCTATTCCAAGTTTCATCGTGTGATTTGTTTTGTTCGTTGCATTCATCTTTGCATCATGTGCATTGCATAATGTCATCTTGCACCCCTTTTTAAAAATCAGCTAAATAAACTGCATGGATCTTTGATCCATTTAAATCGAGGGAATTCACATGGTTATTTCTCTTTAAAACATATTCAAAATCTCCTACTATTATTAGGGAGCTATTATAAATATTCGAATAATTTGGAATTTACCACAACACACTTGCATGTTAAATCCCTTGGTGTTCTTCTTCAAGTTTGACTCTCTAACCTTGCCAATAATTCTTTTACCACTTATCGAGGCTCTTCCTAAATGTTGAACATTTTTGGACATTGCGGAATACTAGTCCTTGTTCAAACTATTTGGATTATATTCAAAAGAATTTAAATTTAAATCTTGCAATCTTGGCCATTCCTATTTTCTTGGATCAAACACATTTTTGTGAGTCCGGGAAAATTATCCGCATGCCAAAGTCCCTTCTATAACCTTTTTCCTTTCTCTCCTTTCTTTCTTCCTATTTTTTCCTGTTTTGGGAAATACGAGAGAGGGAGTGGAGAGCCCAGCAGCCTCCCTCTCCACTGGGCCGGTCTCCTAGGCCCACCTAACCCACCTAAACCCTAGGACGGACCCCTCCTCTTGACCTCTCCCTCTCGTCCTCCACACCACCGCCACTCACACACACGCTCTCATCCAGCCAGGGAGAGGAGCTCCCAGCACCCGATCGATCCCCTCTATCCCCCTTCGTCCTCCTCCTGCGCCGCCACACACCCATAGAGAGAGAGAGAGGAGCGGACCCCGCGCCCGACCTCCTCCTCGACGCCGGCTAGTCTAGGCCACCATCGCGCCTTCTTGCCTCCTCTGCGCCCCTCCGTCGTTCGCCTCCGGCAGCCACGACGTCGCCTTCAACCTCCGACGCCAAGCACAGCCGCCTCCCATCGCCGACCCGCCTCGTCCTCCCTTCTTCGCCCTGATCGGCAATAGGAGCGCCGCCAAGCCCTCGTGCCCGCGACCGTCCTTTGCTCACCCGCCTCACCCTGCAGCCGCGCTGACCATCATCTCCGGCCGCCGAGCTTCCTGCCGCGAGCACCCGTCTCTGACACCTGCGCCTCTTTGCCTCGCCCCTCCACGTGACCCCTTCCTCTCTTCTCCTTCCCACGCGTCGCCTCCTTCTCCCTCGCGCCCAAAGCCTTGTTGCTGCCTGCATCCGTCCACCACTTGCATCTGCCGGAGCAGGACCTCCTTGTCGTGGCCCTGCCTCCACTAGCAGCCTCCTGCTGCCTGTCTTCTCCGTGGCCTGAGGAGCCACCCAAGCTGCTGGTCATTCTGTCCCTTGCACATCATTGTTAACCCGAGGAGACTAACACCACCAAGTCCAAGGACGATCCCTGAAGATTTTGGACACGCCAAGTTCCTCTTCGAAAGTGCGTCTACGTGATGAGCCGCCAAATTCCACGAAGCATCCAGTTTGACTACGCGGCTATGACCTTGGATTTGGACCGCAAACGCCAAGTACCGCACCGGCAAGACCACACGGACGCTCGAACGACTACAGACCAAAACGCCAAGTACCTCGACCCGTGTACAACTACCGTCGCCATGTACCACTACTTCCATTACGACCGTCCAGAGAATGTCTACTTCCCCTACACCGCATCGAACCCGATCCGCTGTGAAAATGCACGCTTTGAAGATATAACCAATGAGACGATCACCCGTGGACCGAATGCATGTGTGTTCTATGAGATGCTCATGTTTGCATGAGTTGTCATTGCAAGTTCGTCCTCGTTTGCCATGTCGTCGACCCGTGGGACACCCGGTAGTGGGATCACTCCCCATCATATTTGCATGACATGCTCACACCCACACTTTCTTTTGCACCGGTATCTCAACAAGTTGCCAGATCATCAGAATGTTGACGTGGCACCATTTTCATTGTCGTTGCCGTGGCACCCATTTTGTTCCGCCAAGGTGACCAAATGCTTCATAACATGCTCATGTCAACATTTTCATAAAAAATCATAAAACTTGCATATGTCATCCGCATCATGATAACAACATTTAAAATGTTTAAAATTGTTGTTTGCTTTAAAATTGCTAAATGACATGGGGATTTTCCGGAATTGTTGTTTGTTATTTCTGGCCTCTTTTAAATTGCCTAGATAGGTAGTTTTACTATGCCTCACCTCTTGCCATGTTAATTAACATTTAATAATTTTTGAGTATCTTAACCGAGAGTAAACTAAATAATTTGATGTGGTGTTTCGTCAATATGCAACTCGTTGCATATTGAGCTCCACTTAACTTGTAGTATTGTTTGTTGCACTTTGACATGCCATGCATTATTTAAACCGGACATGCATCATACTTGGTTGCGCATCTAACGGTGTCCTGGATTCGGAGGTATCCAGCCCTGCCTGCCTGTGGCCCATCACGTGGCTCCATCGACGACCTGTGATGAGGACATCAATACCGTGGTTACACCCACAACCCCTACTGCTATACATACTGGACCAATTACTAGAGCTCGCACACGCCAATTAAATTACCAGGTACTTTCGTTTCTTGGTAATGATTCTAATGTTCCTGAGAATATGATGCTGCCTAAATTGGATACATTTGTTTTGCTTACAAATGAAGGGCCTAGCTTGGAGAAGGATGAACATTGGAGCAAGAACAAGCATGGAGATGATGGCATGCACAAGGGGAACAAGAACAGAGTTACAAGTGATGATTTCAGGATGTTGAAGCCACCATAATGAGTGCATGAAGCCTTGGAGTATACAAGATGCTACTTCATAACTTTCGTCCAGAGGCTATTCTAGGTGATGTGTCACCTTATTATTGGGCCAGGCCCATGTATTTTCGAAATACTTGAGTATAGGCTGTTTTTAGAGTCCGTATGTGTGGGGAAACAAGAGATAGGGTTAGTTTCGGACCCCTTCCCCAAGGGCCATGAAATCCCCCCCTCTTCCTCCATATATAGTCCTTAGGGCGTCGTTTAGACTTTGAGTTTTGTTTAGATTAAAAGTTCGCCATAGCTGCAACTTCGCGTACTTCGTTTGTGTTCAACGACCAGACAAAGGCGTCACAGAACCCCACCTTGATCAATAAAGCTGTCATCTTATATTCGCAATATCTAGAATTGCAATCTCAGTTTCTTGCTTGTTCTTCGATTGCTCACAGGAAACAGACTCTCGTGGTCAGGTTGATCGTACTCCGGCATGGTCAATAACCTCTCAGAGTTGGTTTAGAGATTGCTAAGGTGCGATGTCCTCGCACGTTCGTAGTCGGATTGTCAAAGTCGACTTCCACCAAAGCGATATCCATCATCTCATCGAAAGACGGGACACCTTTGCCTCTATCAAGTGGTATCAGATTTCCAGGTTGCTCGGTGAGATTTTACAGTTTTTCGTAGTTTAGACCGAGTCTATTCTTCATACCTATAGTCCACGAAAAAGCCAAAAAAATTAGGGTTAGTTCATCCTATCTGAACCAGTCTGAGCCTTTGCATAGTCTTTTCAGTATTTTGCTTTGTTGAATTTGCGGTTGCATCGTCGCGTCAAGTTGCTGGTCTTAGCGTCTAGTCTTTTAGAGTTTCGACTTCTGGTCATAAGTTGTCACGCCGCCACCGCACCATCATCATCTCCCCTGCCACCTACCACCACTGCTCCGATTCCGTATTCATATACCACCACCAATCCATATCCATATACCACCACCGTTCCATATCCATATACTACCACCGCTACCACCACCGCTGCCATATACCACCACCATATATCCACCACCAATCCGAGTTCCTTGCATATTAGGTTTATTTTCGAGATCCATCTAAATTCTGATTCGTGTTTCCTTGCCTGAGTAGGTTTCGGAAAAAAAAGTCTGGAGACCCCCGGGCAGTTTTTAGGCCAAAATTTCGGCGACCGAAAATATTTTTCCCCTATCCTATTTTTAGGTCCCAGGGAGTGTTTTGAGACACTTGCCATCATAGTGATTTTTTGTCACACTTTTTCGTCGTCGCTGCCCTGATTTCCGAAAAAAAATTGTCAAAAAAAAATTCGTGCCCATCCTGTCAGTTTGACCTGGGAAGAGTTTTGAGACACTCTCCATTATAGTGATTTTTCGCAAAAAAAGAGGAGCGCAAAAAAAAAAACAGAGCGCAAAAAAAAGAGAGCGAAAAAAATATTCTAGAGTGTGATTCTCCCTTGTTTACGTGCAGCGCCGTGTGTTTGTTAGTGTTCTAGGCTCGCGTCTCTAGCACGGTCTAGCCTAGGACCAGAACAGTACCGTCGTTGAGTGTTTATTCAACTTTGCATCTCTGAATTGATTATTGCTGATCCTTTTTGCTACCATATTATAAGGCTTCCCAGCTCCACATACATCTACGTCGTGTGTTTGACTCTCCCTGGTAATCGCTCTATCCAAACTTTAAGAGTTTTGACTACAACGGTTGCCGATGACCGCCTGCTGCTGGGTAAGAACTGGTAAGAATTTGAGAGTCGCTTGATGGATTTGTGACACCCACCACCACCACTTGTTAGTAGTCTATAGGATCATATTCTTGTGTGTTTCTATTGCTTCTAACCATGCCAGGATCACAAGCCGATGTGATTGACTGGGAGAACTTAACGAACAAGGAGCTTCATGATAAGTTTCAACAAATGATGACTAAACAGGTGCAAGATGTGCTAAACAATTTTGAAGAGGCCATGGAGAAGATCACTGGCCTTGAGAAGACGTTCAAAACAAAGCTTGATAACAAATTTAATGAACTGCTTGCGCGTCTTCCACCGGCTGCACCTGCCGCACCTCTACAACAACAACAACTACCTCCACATCGCGAAACAGCCCTCCGCCGAGCGAGCCGTGTCCTTCTTCAGCCTGGCCAAACTATTGGTGCTGCTGTTGATACTTCTGTGGCTCCTGCTGCTGATGCGGAGGATGATTATACGGGAGATTACGAGGATGAGGTTGATCAAAATCAGAACTACGTGCAACCACCAGCACCACAACCACCAGGTCATCCACATGCAAATAATCACAATGGTAGGGCTCTCCCTCAGGTACGAGATCATGACCATCTTCCTAAACTGAAATTGAATACTCCACCATTTGAGGGTAGATATGTTCCTGATATATATCTTACTTGGGAGTTAGAAACTGAACAACGATTTACATGTTTACAATATCCTGAGGAGAGACGTGTTCCTTCTGCTGTTTGTGCTTTCGCTAGCTTTGCATGTGTTTGGTGGTCTGAAGTTGTAGATTATATCCTATTCCTGCTACTTGGGCTGCTTTGAAAACTGCTATGCGTACTCATTGGGTTCCACCATATTATCAACGTGAATTGCTTCAAAAATAGCAGCGTTTGAGACAAGGAAAAAAATTCTGTAGAAGAATATTATCAGGAATTACAAACTGGCATGATTAGATGCGGTATTGTTGAGGAGAATGAAGCTATGCTTGCACGTTTTATGGGTGGATTAAATAGAGAGATTCAGACCATTCTAGAGTATAAGGAGTATACTAATATCACTCGTTTATTCCATCTTGCTTGTAAAGCTGAACGTGAAGTGCAGGATCGACAAGCATTGGCGCGAACTAACTTTTATGCAGGTCGACCTTCATCATGGACACCGCGTGCATCTTCTACTTCCACTGCACTAGCACCTCCATTAGGTGCCACCTCCAGCCGTGATACAAGAAAGCAGGCACAACCACCACTATCTACCAAGAGCGCACCTGCCGGGCCTACACAGAGCTCTTCTTCTTCCATGGCATCAATTGGGCACACAAGTGATATTATTTGTCGTCGTTGTAAGGGAAGAGGTCATTATGCGAGAGAATGCAACTCTCAGCGTGTGATGATTTCTACTGAGGATGGTGGGTATGAGTCCGCTAGTGACTATGATGAGGAGACGTTGGCTCTTATTACACGTGAAGAACACAGTGGAGATGATTCTGATCATGAGACGCAATACATGGCTCCTGAAGACGCTGACAGGTATGAATGTTTAGTTTCTCAACGTGTTTTGAGTGTGCAGGTCACACAAGCTAAGCAAAATCAGAGTCATAATTTGTTCCATACAAAGGGAGTTGTGAAGGAACGTTCTGTGCGCGTCATCATAGACGGAGGGAGCTGCAACAACTTGGCTAGCATGGAGATGGTGGAGAAGCTCTCTCTCTCACCACAAGACCACATCCACATCCTTACTACATCCAATGATTCAATAACAGCGGAAATGTTAAGGTAACACATATTGTTCGTGTGCATTTTAGTATCTCTACATATGCTGATTATGTTGATTGTGATGTGGTACCT